>NW_026057580.1:89758627-89785251 GCF_023721935.1 Panthera uncia
CTTTCCTTTCCTTTCCTTTCCTTTCCTTTCCTTTCCTTTCCTTTCCTCTTCTCTTCTCTTCTCTTCCCTTCCCTTCCCTTCCCTTCCCTTCCCTTCCCTTCCCTTCTCTTTTCTTCTCTTCTTTTGTTTTCTTTTCTTTTTTTCAGTTCTAAAGCAGAGGAGTTAATCATACAGTGTCTAGAGTCAGACTGCCTGGTTTATTAGAATTTTAGCTTTAGCAGGACTTTGGGTGAGTTATTTCATCTTTCTGTGCCTTATCTCTCTGTCTCTGTCTCTCTCTCTCCAAACCTACTGCCTTCAGACCAGGTGTGTACCGAAGGAGGCAGTCTTCCTCCAGTCCTGCCAGGGACCCTTGGGTGGCTTTCACAGACCCCATTCTACTCCTTCCCTCTCCATTATGAAAAGCAGCCTTCTCTGTTTATGGAACGCAACTTGTCCCCTGTCTAGGTCTCTACTTCACAGATAACTGCTTCCATTATGAACACTTTCTTCACCACCACTCTTTGTTTTCTCACCTCTCCGATCTCTTCTGCATCTGAGCCCTACACTCCCTCTGCAGTCCCTGGTCTGAATTGAGAACCTTCACATGCCAGGTGAAACATTTCGTCAAATCTCATACTTCACAAGTCGGCGATCCACAAATACTTTTATTAGCTTCCTTGTGTGCAAGCCGCCAGAAGCTGTATGTCATTTTTTCTCCATGAAACCAACATTCAAATCAACCGTAAGAACGACGACAGCAACAATAATAATCATTTCCATGAAGTTAACCTGGTTAGTGTGTAGGTACAGGTTTTTCAAATGCAAATTATGAAATAGATCCAAGGATAAAGATAAGGATCCAAACATTAACAGCACCAGATATCGCTATGTCTTCCTGTCATACAGCCCAGGATGCCGATGGGGAGCGCTGGATGGGGGGTAGGTGGGGAGTTGGAGCAGAGAGAGGAACTTACAGCTGTGACGGGAGGGCCTCGTAGGTATCCCTCAGTTCAAGATGCTGGCTTTCTTACTGTTTCCTTTAGAGACTTAAGCTGGGCGCTAAGGCCTCAGAATCTGATGTAAATGTTAATGTACATGTAATGTAAGTGTAAATGTTAATAACAAGGTCCCGACTAAAAGAATACTATTTATTTTTGGGAGACCATTGTCAGATGTAACTGATGCTATAGTCATTGTCCTTATGCTGAAAACAGCCAACAGGGTCCCTCTACTCATGTCCCACCTCTGGGGTCTGAGGACCATCTACTAATTCAGAGGCACCCGGTGTGTGTCTTCAAAATGCAGATTCAAATTCAACAGGTAATTTTGACGGACCCTAGAGTCTGAGAGCTACCGCCTTCCGGGCTTCGGGCCTCAGTAGGGTCCGTTTCGCATACGGCTGCACTACACAGTGAAGCTTGAGTTGCTCAAGAAAATGCCGGAACGATGAGACGTTAGACACGTATCGCAAGCATTCGTTTTAACCTTCAGATCTCCTACCGTTTCTTAAAATCAATGTTGATAGTCATGGTGACAAATAAAATCAACTTCAGAAGGAATTCCCTGTAAATATAAAATATAGTAACTCCTCACTCAATCCTTTGGGCTCCATTCAGTCCTTTCCTGGAAAAAGATGAGGACATCATTTGGGATCATAGCCCTGCTGGCCACAGGGGAGCTTCCGAAAGTGGAGTCATCCTACGTTCAGGGAAGGCCTTAGTCACTTCACTAGAAGTGTTCCAATTCCTGCTGTGTAATTGAGCTCTGTGAACAATGGAAGGAGGACATCAGATTAAAGAATATTGTCTTCTTGATGCAGAAGACTTCACTTATCTCTTTAAAGGATTTACTCACGCAGGGCTAAGGGATGGCCTGGTTCTTCCCTGTGAATCAGTGGAGGGTTTCCCTGGGAACAGAGACCCAGACACCCCTGGGCCCCCAGGCATGTGGATGGGGAAGGAGGGCAGCCTGGCTCCTGGGACCACCTTGGGTCAGGGATCCCCTCTGCTTTCCTGTCATCACGTCTTCAGGAAAGAGATCCCAAGAGGTCCCTTGGAACTAGGAACTGCTGTTTTACAGCATACAGTCTGCACGAATAAAATACTTTCTCTCTTTCTGTCTTCCCAAATAGCATTTTGAAGACTTGGACATCTAGGAATTTATTTGAAGGGCTTAGGATAGAGGTCAGGTTAGCTAATTAAGAGACTAATTTTTTTTTTTTTTTTTCTGTTTTCCACCTCTTCAATTTGCATCTCGGGCTATAGCTTGGTCGTTTTCATCCCTTGCAGTGTGTTAGAGTCGTCCATGGAGCTTTGAGAAATTCCAACACCCTGGTCCCATTACTGGAGAGAGCCTGATTCAGTTGGTCTTGGGTAGGCCTTTAGCATCACTTTCAAAGCCCAGCATCACGGGTTTCAAAGCTCCCAGCTGATTCTCAGTGTAGCCAAAGTTGAGAGTCACTGCTAGTTTTATGACATGACATTTACAAAAAGCCAGTGGTATTAAAATCAACTACCACCAATGACAACAAAACTTCCGATTCGACAGATCCTAACATTTCAGTAGTTGAGGGAGGCATTATTCTTGGTTTGAGATTTTTCTGGGAATTTGACCACATTTCACATTTAAATGCCTGGGCCAGAATTCCACGACTCAACACTCTAAAAAGACAGACAGAAGATTTTCCATCACGCCGTGGTGAAGCAGTAACAGCAATACCCAAATTCGTATCTGCATCCGGTTTGAAGGCAGAATGCAGCAAGATATTCAGAGCGTACAATTGCTGGTGACACCTTGTTTTTTCAATCTGTCCGTAAAATTTCTAACCTCAAAGCTGTAGAGAATTTAGTCTCTGGAAAGTCCAACGAGTGTAACAAAATCGGCTGATGTTTTTGCGGTTAGGTTGCACTTGATTGATTGCAGGGACTTTCGTCTGGAGCCAATCCGTGCCACAGAGCCAGGTGAAGCATTCGTGTGTAGCCACAGTTGCTTATCTCTCCTCGTAACATCTATGAGAGCACCAGCAGACAAGAATGAGGCTGGATTGGCTTCTGAGGACGGGGACCGCCTGAGACAATAATTCCATCAGGTGCATTTTGATTTGGGGGGTGCGGGGGTTGGACGCCTGTCCAGACGGCTGAGAGGGGGCAGTGATATGTCTTTTCTGTCTAATGTGGCATCAGCCAGTGTGATGGGATGAGTTTTATGAGTTGAATTCCTGGCTTCTGATGGTGGTGAAAGATAAATAAAAAAATTAGGAGAGCTACATAGCGAATACCTTGGAGAGACTGAGGGACACACATATGTAAACCTTCTTCTGAAAGGCAAGGGGGCAAGAACAAAAGAAAGTCAGTATTTTAAATTAAAGTGCATTCATTGAGATGGCGTCCTTAGCTAGTCTCTGCCCCTATGTTGGATGGGAGGTACTTATATTGGCAGCTACAACCACTCACAACTCCATCCTTACCTTGAAAGCTGGAAGGGTGGGGGGGGGGGGGGGGGGAGGGGGTGCAGGGATCCACTATAGACGTTGCTGACATTCATTTAATGCCAAAGTCATAGAGGGAAGTAATTCGATTTAATGGGAATGGAGTTTTAGAATGAAAATGCGTGGGATTTGATTACCTTAATGGAATTAAACTTATACTTCAGATTATCTCATTTAAATTGCCTGTGTTTCCATGTATGTTTTGAATCTTTGGCTTTTACTACATAGGCAACATTTTCTTCCCACGAAATGCGAAGATCTGTTTGCCTCTCCTTCAAGGCCCTGCTCAGATCCTCCCTGCGAGCCAGGGTCAAGTGACCCAGGCTACTGCAAAAGCGGTCTCTTCCTTCTGCCCCAGGGGGAGTTGGGTCGTAGAATGTGAGCACCAGAGGGGCTTGAAAAGCTCACAGCACCGTCCTGGCGCTCCCTCTACCCACAGCGTGTGAAGGCTCGGCTTTCTGAGCCTCTGGTTGTCTGGGTAGCTGTGGGACCCAGCCTGACTTTTGTAGTCTCTCAAGGGCACCCAACACCCCTAAGGGCAAAAACCATGGGGGCTTTGACAACACATCGGGTGAGGGCAAAATGTCCATTTCCAGAATGAAAATCAGTCTTGCACAGTCATACAACGTACTTGATCCCAGTTACAAGAAACAGATTAATGAAACCACCCAGGTAGACCTCATGATTAGCTAGACAGGCTGAATGCCTCCTGACCTACATCTGAGCGCCCCTTTGCTTTTCTCTCCGTGGAAAGTAGGATTCCCGGCAGAGCAGCCTGTGCTGGAAAGGAAATCGAGAGAGGAAGGGAGGGAGCGGTGCTGGTTGCGGCCCCATGAGAGGGTGAAGTAGGCAGTAGTCATTCTATAATCTCTCACTCCTTTGCTCTCCCCGAAGCAGGAATATCTGATGTCATGAAGCAATGCGTCCGTGATCCACTAAGATGAACACATTTCCGTTGCAGGAGGGAATCAGGCTTTCTGGTTTCTCTGAACAGCCGGTCCCAGGGAAGTCTGAAATTGCTGTCCTCAAGCCCTCTCCTCACCTCTTATTCCTTTGAGGTTTACAGAAAATCTGTGCTACAGTTAATAATAGATAGATCTATTGTTACCTTTCAGTAAGAAGAGCAATATTATTTGGAAATATGTTTTTGTATCAGTTTGAAAACACACACGCAGGTGTCACCATTTATGCTGTGTAGTATAATGGTCTGCCCCTCCATTCTTTTTCTTTCCTGGTAACTTGTGTACATATATGAGCTATTAAAGAACGGTTACTTATTCACTCTCAGTAGAATAGGCAAGGCAGCAACACAGTCAGTGACCAACTCAATAGGCATTTATTGGGCAATCACTTCCTTTAAGGCACTGAGCCCAGGTACTATGGTTAATACAAAAATGCATAAGGCCTTGACCGCTCCTCCCAGGGGCTTCTGGTCCAGTAAAGGAGAGTAAGCCGCAGATACAAACAACCCATGCGGAATAGAAAGTGGCAAATGTGAAATACAAGGAACGTGCTGCGGGATTTCTGAGCACAGTCAGATCACGTCTGAGGGTGTTCTGCGGAGCGGATGCTTTCTGCCCTGGGCTCCGACGGAGCTTAGGGTTTGGGCAAGTAATGGTGGGCAGGTAGAGATGGGCTACCCCAGGCAGCGGGAGTCGTGCGAGCAAGCGGATGGCCCTGGAAAGTGCCGAGCGGTGTCTGGACCCATAAACTACTGTTTGGTTGTGATGTCGATAGAGTGCACCTCTGATGGTGGTGAGACGTAAGTTCTCCCAGCACGAGGTCCCCAGAGTACTTTGGTGTCAAGATAAGACATTTGAACTTCACCTCCGTAGACGCCTACGTTCAGAGAGATACTGATCCAAGTCTTCCCAGGGCAGGGAATACCCTGGCAGCCTCTGCCCTTCCCAGGTAGGACCTGGGGTGCCTGTGGGGATCTCCACCTGGCTGCCCTGACTCACAGTCTGCCCTTGAACTTCCATCCCAACAATGCTCTCCTCTCCCTTCCAGCAGCCATGTGAACATACACTGGTCTAGTTGCCCCCATGGGCCTGAGCTCTGCCCTCAACCTCAGTCCACTGGAATGTGACCCTAACGTCGGTCTAGATCTTACTGGGGGAAAGCTTCTTGTCCCCTTCTCCTGTCACCCAGCTGCTGGCCAAGACTCAAGAGTAGGAGGTAGGTGTGGGATTTAAAGCCAGTGCTTCTGGTTCTTTCCATCCTACCACATCTGCTTCCCATAGTTTACTCTCCTAGGGATGTACTTGCCATATTGTATGTACAGGCCTCCAAGAGCGGGAAGGAAAATTTCATCTTAGTTAGTGCTTCTCAAAATTTGCCTTTTGCTTGAGTCATCTAAATAGCCATGCTAGAAGAAATATCACTTGAAAGATGCTTCTGAGGCATTTGTTTACGAATATTCTTTTGAATAAATAAATACATTGAGCAATAAACATATTAGAGCGACATTCTGAAAACGAATCACTCAGCGTGATGCCACCAACCTTGCTTGATTGACTTCTGGAATGATCTGCGGTCCGACAGCTGTGCTTCCCTCTTATTCGTGGAAACACAGATGCAGACGCTTGTGTGAACGAACCTTCCATGTCCTCGTTGTTCACTATGCAGAGAGAGCACAGTAAGACTTCCTCCTCCCCAGAGATTGCAGCATAGAGCCCTTCCCTCGATCATGAGGAGAAATAAATGACCTCCCCCGCCCCCCCCAGGGGTGCCTGGGTGGTTCAGTTGGTTAAGTGGCCAACTCTTGATTCTGGCTCAAGTCACCATCTCACAGTTCGTGAGGCTCTGCACCAACAGCATGGAACCTGCTTGGGTTTCTGTCTCCTTCTCTCTCTGCCCCTCCCTTGCTTGCTCTCTAGCTCCCTCTCAAAATAAATGAAATCAAACTTCAAAAAAATAAAATAAATGACCCCTGCATGAGTTGACTTTCCTACCCCGCAAGACTTGGTATCGATTATCTAAGAACAGAACAGGTATATCATGAAACCTTAATACAAGCCTAGAGATTTTGAAATCTAGATTTAGAAACATCATCGGAGGAATGGTTGTTACATCAAGGGAGATCGTTTTTGCTAAGGGAATGGCGTTTAATCCCAGTGTTTTATTTGTAGCATTAAAGTGTTAGGAAGGTGTTTTATACAAAGTCCTAAGAGGAGAAAAAGAGGAAAGAGATTGTTTTGAATCTAAATATGCCAATAAACAAAAAGTGAGCTAATTCTAACATCCGAACCCTCACCCCATTTGTCTTGTACGATAACAACAAAACCATAAATACATCACGTTGGGCCGCGCATGAAAGTTGCGAGAGTTTGCCATTTCCATTTTTTAAAAGGAGAAGCAAATGTGTCTGGCTTCCTCGATTTTTTCCTATCTTCAAACGTGCACCTCTAAATAACCATCATGGAGACTTGCTGACTCACAGCACTTCCTTTCTCCTCGGCTCTTTGAGAACCAAGAATGGTGTCACTGGAGAGCAGGCAAACTAACGTTGCACATTATTCATTTTCACCAGTAAGATAGTTGCATGCATTCGTGTCTGTTAACTGGCCAAAGTCTGCCTGAGAGAATCCCTAAATAGGAATGACTTTGTAAACGCTGAACCGAATGATAAATCCAGCAACAAGTTTTCGATTTGCAGGTGAAGCCCCAGCTGATTTTCCGCCTGTGGCCGTTTCGACCACATGTCCTCCACGCTCCCATAATACTTGGGATTTTCATCAGCATCGGTGGGACCACAGTGTTTAATATTTAGTGGCTTAAATATCTCTCTCCCCAGTCAGGTGAATTTCTGGAGGATAGAGACTGGCTTACCCACAATGGTTCCAGAGAGGTGAACCAGAGGCCAAATCAGCCAGCAGATAGAAGATTCTGTGTAGGGCTGTCACGTTTCCATTTCAGCGCTTTCCATTCCATGGCACAGACACCTGTAATTTCTTTGCCTGAGTCACAACTAAGAAGGAAGTGTCCCACTTGGTTATCTAGAGTGAGGAATACGGGGTAAGACTGCATGAAAAAAAAATTTTTTTTCAACAACGTGGATAAAAAAAAAAAAACTGAAAGAGAGGATGGGGAACCCGCCATGGCAGCTTGCTAACTGTCTGCTTTTAATGCTTTGCTACATTGCTGTCCCTGAGCTTTGAAAAATGCAAGTCTGATGAATTTGCTTCTCTGTTTCACATCCTCCGGTGCATCCAAGGGGACTTGGAGTAAAGACCACAGTCCTCACCTGCTGATGAGCCTGCATGCTGGGCCTCTCCTCCATCCCGCCTGCCCCTTGGAGCCTCACTCTCCTTCGGCTTCTGCCCTCCACCACCGTTGCTCTCTTTCAGCTCATCAAAACAGATGGCTCCCTCCTGCCCCAGGGCTATTGCACCTGCTGGTCCCCCTGCCTGAATTGTCAGAGCGGAGAAGTATGCCAACTCTTCTGCTGTCTTTGGCTACAGACCTCTTTTGTTTGGCCAGCCCAAACAAAACAGAGATTTTTTTCAAGTTTGAATTTGAATGCCTTAAGGCCAGTAGACTTCCTCCAGTCTACCCTGGGCCTTAATATTTATTTCAGTCTTATCCCCTGCCAGATGCACACATTTGTGTTACCTGTCTGCCCCCTCCCCACAAAGGATTTTGAGTTTGCAATCCCTGACCTAATTAATTCCTACCAAGCAACCAGTAATCTGCACCAATGTCACTTCCTCACGGAAGCCATCCCAGCCCCACACTCTCAAAACATCCTGCACTTTCCCTTCGTGGCACCCATCATGATATTTTTTTAAAGTATATTTTATTTTTGAGAGAAAGAGAGAGAGAGTGGCAGAAAGAGGAGGAGACAGAGAATCTCAAGCAGGCTCTGCACTGACAGCAGTGAGCCCAGTGTGGGGCTTGAACTCATGAACCATGAGATCATGACCCGAGCTGAAGTCAGACACTCAACCGAGAAACCCACACGCCCCCACGATTTTTTTTTTAAATCATATTCTAACTTTTACTCTTAAAAGTAAATTTGAGGTCTGGGGACATTTCATCTAATTTATACCCTTTCATTAAAAGCTTAAATTATTCCCAGAGTAAATAAGCCTGGGTAATATCTAACTTTACACACACACACACACACACGTGTGTGTGCGCACGCTTGGAAAAGGCATGTATTTGTAGTCTAAATTGACTCTGTTTAAATAAGGAACAAGGAAAAACTTTTGGCTTGGGACTTATGATACTAGTTTTTTAATCCCCAGTTGGAATTAAGTAACCATTTGTGTAATTAAGTTTTTAAAGTCTATCTTCCTGGAAAGAATGGACATCACAGAAGGTCAGGAAGTCTTGTCTTTTCCGCATGTATTCTCTGTGCTTTACAAAAAGAAGGCAGTCATTTATTGAATGGGTGAATGGATGTCAAAGCAAGAGTATTCCAAAACTTAATAATATAAATAATTCTCTAAAAGTTTTAAATGAGAATTATGGGCAAACATCTTTTTGGGATTTACTTGAGCCTAACCCTTCCAGTAGACACTCTACTCCCTAACCCTGAGCTGCTAATACTGTATGACCCTATAAGGACAGTGGCTTCAAACTGATGCACTGTGTACCAAATGACAGAAAGAATGGGGGAACGCACAGGGCTCCGAGCTCCCTGCACATAACTAAACCAGAACACCTCTGCTCTTATCATCGCACACCTTCTATCTTCTAGGTAAATGCAACGGACTTCTGCACAAGATTCGTCTTGATCAAAGCTTTCACGAGGGCTGAGACAGTGTTATCTTACAGACAGTGACATCAAAAGCCCCTAAAATGGTGCCTAGAATGGAGTGTGTGATCAATAAATACTTGTTGAAGGATATTGATGGATGGTAACATACTTGGGGATGAGATAGGTATTTAAAGCTGGCATCAGATTTCCATTGTGTCTCACAATCAGGAAACACACTGTTCCACTGCAGGTAATTTTGTAACCATTATCTGCCCCATATCCTGAGTGTTTCTTCCATCCATCCAATCCAATTGCAAAAACAAGTGAAATTGCCACCCATTCCCCAAATGATATTAAGGCTGGCCCTCCAAATGCATTTCCAAAATTTCTTTGGTTCACGGCCCTTCCCTACATTGCATTATCCTCTCTGCCTGTGGCCACACCCAAAACACAATGAATTAATTGTCTTCATAAATATATATTTTTTTAATTTTCCCATGGATCCGAATGTGCCCAAAGAATGCTTTCGCCGAAGTGTTTGCGAAGAAAGTTTGATTTATTATTATGGTTATTATTTGGCCTCATTGTATTTGAAATTCACTAAAGTGAAGTACACAATTTTCCATAGTGATGACACATCGTCTTCATGTGGCCATTAGCAGTACAAAGTGGGATAAAAGAAACTACATGGACTAGCATGTGCCGTGTTCACTGGGCCAGAGACCTTCCATGCCTCCCCTTCTGCTAGATGCTCTTCACCCTTCTGCACCCGGCTCTCTGCCTCAGAGGCAGACTTGTGTAGATTACTTTTACAGGTTCATTTCACCATAGGTTCCCAGCTGGATTTGTCCCAGGAGGAGTCCCTGTGCAGGAGGCCAGAGGGAAGGAACACAGTGACATCAGGTCCTATGTCTCCCTGCTGTGTACCTGTAGAGTTGCCTTGGGCTGGCTGTGCAATCGCCACCGAAGGCTAAAGGTCACAGCTCCTCTTAAGGTGACCTTTTCTGCTCGGTCTTCCACTGGCTTTAGCTTCCTGCTGTTTTTTTACATGTACATGTCGTAACACCTGTTAATACTAGCCCGGGGCACCTTCCCTCTACCTGCCGATATCTCATAAATAATCCCTCTCTGAACCTTCCACTGGCTTCCTGTTGAGGCCTGATTATATACCCACCAGGGGTTTCACTTGTGATCTCTCTCATTTCAATCAGGAATCAAGAGTTATGGTGGTAGGTCTGGAATCTACTGGTTTAACAACTTGAAGGAGTATCATTTTTTTTTTTCTTTGAAATCATGCTCTACCATTTTTTTTTATCATTAGATCTAAAAAACTGGGGGCTCCTGGGTGGCTTGGTTGGTTAAGTGTCCAGCTTCAGCTCAGGTCATGATTTCTGGTTTGTGAGTTCGAGCCCTGCGTCGGGCTCTGTGCTGACAGCTCAGAGCCTGGAGCCTGCTTCAGATTCTATGTCTCCCTCTCTCTCTGCCCCTCCCCCACTCATGCTCTCTCTCCCTCTCTCTCTCTCTCTCAAAAACAAATCTTAAAAAATTTTAAATAAAAAAAATAAAAATCTAAATTAATCATATTTTCCTTATGCGCCAAAATGCCTTATTATTGTATATTCTTAAGACTTTTTAAATGGAAATGTATAATCTTACTTTTTGGAAATAATATAGTTTGTTGGCTATTACTATTTTTTTTTTCCTGCACTACTTTCCATGCCCTTTGAGTTAATAAATTTGCTTAGCTTTTCGCTGCTAATTCTAATTCAATCACAGATTCTCTCTCATTGTTGAAATCTCTCGTTGTTCAGACATATCAAGTTGTCTATCAATTTTTACTGGAAAAGCCTGTCCTGGAGAATTCTTGACTGTTCCAATATAGATTGGTTACCATCCCCGCTTGTTAGAGCTGTCATCCTGGGACCTCCTTTAGCCACATCCTGGAAATTCTTATCACCTTTTATTGGATCCTATTCCTTCTTTTGTTAACTTAACCCGTGGTTTTGGTGAAACACAATCTCCAGAAGCTTCCAGAAGAAGGTGCGTGGAAGTTAAATTTTGAATCCTTATATAAGCCTGAAAATACCTTTGTTTTATTCTTGCACTTAACTGATAGTTTGGTTGGATATTTAATTCTGGATTGAAATAATTTTCCTTCACCATCACAAAAGCACTTCTCTAGTTACTTATAAATTCCAGTGCTGTTAGTGGAATCTTTTTACCTGATCTTTTATATGTGACTTTTTCTCTCCCTCTGGAAACTTATAGGATCTTTTCTTTGTTTCAAAATTCTGCAGTAAATGACAATGAACGTTGGCGTGGATCTATTTCCTTTTACTGTTATGGGCCATTTCAGTTAAGAAACTCACATTCTTTAATTCTGGAAATTTTTCTTAATATTTTGTTAAATATTTTCCTGAATTTTGTCAGTTGGATGATGGACTTTTGGACTGGTCCTCTAATTTTCTTATCTTTTTTTATTTTCCGTCCTTTAACAATTATTTTTGTTTTGCTTTCTGTGAGATTCCCATAGCTTTATCTTCATTTTCTTGTACTGAATTAAAAGTTTTTTCTTCTTTTTTATTTTTAATTTCCAAGATCTCTTTTCTGAGTATTCTTTGGATATCTCTTTGTTATCCTGATCTCATTGCACAATTGCAATTTTTTTCTCTAGTGTATTACTCAGAATGTATATATCTTTTATTCTGTTTGTTCACTTAACACTTGTACTAAATAATAAATTATTGTTTTTTGGTTTATAATCTACTTGCAGAATTTTTGATTCTTATCTCTGTACTTAAAAAATTTTTTTAATATTTATTTGTTATTTTTGAGAGAAAGAGAGAGAGAGAGAGAGAGAGAGAAGACCAGGGGAGGGGCAGAGAGAGAGGGGGGGATACAGAATCCGAAGCAGGCTCCAGGCTCTGAGCTGTCAGCACAGAGCCCGATGCAGGACTTGAACTCACAGTGAGATCATGACTTGAGCCAAAGTCGGATGGTCAACTGACTGAGCCACCCAGGTGCCCCTACTTCTTATATTTGTATTTATGAGAGTTGCTGGTTTGAAAGTCTTGCTTCCCAAGGGAAGAATAGTCCACTGGGAACACAACAATAATGTTGAATTGAAAGCTAAAACTACCACCTGGCCAATTTGGAATCCTCATGCCAAAGAAAAAGAAGAGAATTAGTTCGCTGACCAGGGTGACTTATCCTAATTACCAACAGGAAATTGGTTTGCTGCTAAACAGTTGGCGTCCTATATGCAGAAGCCAGGGTATTCTCTGGGCTGTCTTCTAGCACTCTCAGGTCCCAAAGGAAAGTTGATGGAAAATTATAGCATTCACATTAAGGCAGGACCACTGAAGCTTCAAGCCCTTCAGGAATAAAGCTTGGGTTATGCCACCTGGAAGAGAAAGCTAGATGAGGTTCTGGATAGGGGCAGAGAAAACACGGAATGGGTAGTGGAAAAAGAAAGTCAAAAATACTATTCTTGGTCCTTTACATTTTGTACATTACACTTTTTAGCTGGTTATGATTGGAAAACTTTTAAGATATTTCAGAGGATTATGTATCTTGTAAACAGCCACTTTCTTAAACTCTCTTATTAATTTTAACAGTTTTCCACTAATTCTTTGGGTTTTCCTAGTTAAAATAATCTACAAAGAATAACTGCATTCCTTATCTCCAACCATTGTATATGTTTTAAATGTTTATTTATTTTTGAGACAGAGAGACAGAGCGTGAGCAGGGGAGGGGCAGAGAGAGAGGGAGGCACAGAATCCGAAGCTGACAGCACAGAGCCCGATGCAGGGCTTGAACCCACAAACCATGAGATCATAACCTGAGCTGAAATCAGACGCTTAACCAACTGAGTCACCTAGGCACCCCCAACAATTGTATTTTTAACTTTATTGTGAGTGATTGTGGATTTTTTTAAGTTATGAGAATGACTCTTGCTTATGATAAAGATTAATAAAAAAGGAACATATAAAATCAAGGTTGTGATTTTCTCCTAAGCTCTCTCCAATTTCACTACCCCAAATGTAAGTATAATTAATAGTTTTGTATGTATTCTTCCAGGTTTATCTCGACATGGACTTCTATGTTTGCATGTTTATTAACAAAAATAGAGCTGTGTGATATATCCTCTTCTGCAATTTGTTTCTTTATTTGCTTTAACATACTTTAATGTCAATAAAAATAGTTCTATCTTATTCTTTTAAACAACTGAATATTATACCACCTGTGAAAGTTCCCTAATGTATTTAATACCCCATTGTTAAGCTTTTTTCCCCCCAATTTTTCTGTTTTAATTCCTGCAGTGGGTAGCTTTGAACATCTTTATATAGTCATAGGGTTTTTTTTCTGCCAGACAAATTACTAAAAGTGGAATTGTTGGGGAAATATTTGTTTTTTTTTTTTAAAGGATAAAGCCGTTGTGCTATTATTACTAAAGAAGCACTGCCCTGAGGAAATTAAATTTTTTAAAGATGCTCATCAATGAATTAAGACTGCTTTTTGCCTTTTTTCACTAGACTTGAGTACCATAGCACTTTTAAAGCAGGAAAAAAAAAAAAAAAAAAAGAATGACCTTTAATTCTAGGGAATTTACAGCTGGAAAAATACTGGCTTAAGGAACAAACATCTCATTTTTTTGAAAATTGCTTTCAATTGCTAGTTCACTGTAAAAGAAAACCCATCAACATATCTGGTAATATATACTTTTTAGATATAATTGCATGAACACACAAATATTAAAAGATTTCTCTGGAATTCACAGGTGTCTGGAATTCATCCATGTAAATTCACAAGGAAAAAGAATCCTTTTTCTAACTGCCTCACATTTACCCGGCGTTTCGCTCTATCCTGCAGAGCCCTATTTTTGTATTCTCTTCCTTCCTTCAGCTGGAGGGAAAAGGGCTGAGTTCCAGACCCCTAAACCACCACATCTTGGCCACACAGAGCTCTGAGGGCACCATGATGAAGCCTGGATGACATGCTTAGTCAAGGACTTTCTTCCTCATCAGTGTCTGTGCAGGGGGGCGGAGGGGTGGTGGCGAATGAATGAAACGGTGGGAAAGTGTATCCTCTCAAACCCAGGAGATTCACTGGATATCAAAATGGCTACCAACTGTTGACAGGCAGTTTGTATACTGGGTGGCAAAGAATAAAAAAAGGATTTAGTCATCTGGGAGATTTCTCCAAGGTCTCCTTTGTTTCCCAGCACTGGGTTTCAGGATTTATTGGGGATTTAGTATTACGTTTGAGATTAGGAATAAAGCATGGCACAAGATAAGACCGTTTAGGGCAGCAGTCTTTACTTTTTTCCCTAGTGTACTCTTTGAAATAATTTTTTTTAGAGAGGTGGGGGGAGAGGGACAGAGGGAGAGAGAGAGAATCTTAAACAGGATCCATGCTTAGTGCAGAGCCCTGACACAGGGCTCAATCCTATGACCCTGGGATCATGACCTGAGCCAAAATCAAGAATCGGATGCTCAACTGACAGAACCACGCAGGCGCCCTTCACCCTGAAGTAATTTTGAAAAACTACACCCCCCGCTATACATTTCTAAGTTGACGTATTATTTTTAAGTTAAATTGGTAAAGTATGTAATGGCTATCATTTGTGACTAGGTACCAAACCCTTTGCTCTGGTGTTAATATGGAACCTGTGGTGAGTTTCTTCAAAATATGGAGGTTCTCCACCCCCCCTAACAATTCTGTTGAACTAACATTTATTAATATTTTGAATTTTTATCAAGTTTAGATTAAGGACAAAATTGAGATTTTTTTTTTTTAATTGAGATCTTTACTGAGAACTGAAAAAATGCTGCTAAAGTATTATTCACCATCTTAACCGCATACAGGTTGTTGGGTCATTTGAAGGGTCGGTTCTTCTGGTTTTTTGTTTTTTTGTTTGTTTGTTTGTTTTTTTTTTTTAATTTTTTTTTTTAACGTTTATTTATTTTTGAGACAGAGAGAGACAGAGCATGAACGGGGGAGGGTCAGAGAGAGAGGGAGACGCAGAATCTGAAACAGGCTTCAGGCTCTAAGCTGTCAGCACAGAGCCTGACGCGGGCCTCGAACTCACGGACCGCGAGATCATGACCTGGGCCGAAGTTGGACGCTCAACCGACTGAGCCACCCAGGCGCCCCCGGTTCTTCTGTTTTAATGCTTGAGTTCAGAGACACAGGATTGTTAGGTAGGAATTTCGTAATTTCGGAAAGGAAGCTTAGGAAATATATATTCCAACTTTTTCTTCTCCGGGGGAGACAGCTGAGACCCAGAGAGGCAAGATAACTTGCCTGAGTCACGTAGCAGGTTGGTGAACGTGGGATCCTTGGTCTCATTTGATGACCTTTTCATTATTGTGTGATCAAAGCTACTACAACCTTCTCAGCAGGCTTAAGTAAAAATTAACGGGAACAAATAACACCAGAAACCCCAATAGCTTGCGTTATGCAAGAATGAGACAAAATCCCACATACAATCATCTCTTTTTTTAATAGGAGCAAATAACAACAGCAACAACAATATAATACTGAATTACGCACAAATGAGACAAAGTCCTGGATATAATCATTTATTTTCACTTTCTTGTGTATTTCTAACATTTTATTTATTCCATGTTATCTATGAAATATTTTACTTAAACTTTTGAATCCGTTTGACATTTCCATTTTGGGACGAATTTACTGTCTCTTCGATTTGTGCCTCTCCAATTTCACTGAGGAAAAATGGAAATAAATTCAATTTCATTGTAGAACGGTAACATGTAGGAGGATTGATTTTCATCACTTATTGTCCTAGGTAATATAGAGAGTTTGATAAATTATGTAATCTTTAAAAATAATTTGAGGAGGCACCTTTGAGGTAATCAATACAAGTTTAATCAAGCGGTTAGAAGACCTTGCTATACGAGTGAAATGACTTAATTCTGTCTAACTCAATTATTATCAATAATATAATAGATTTCTGGTATAGTCAAAACTCAGTTTGGAAGCTAAATAAAGTTTCTAAACAACTAGGAAGACCCTATAGGGATATTTCTCTGAGTTACTATTCAAGTTACTAGAAAAAACTTTAAACGTGCAATACTTTGCTCCTATTTGCCATATAATTTCCTAATATTAGAAATGAGAGGGGCGCCTGGGTGGCTCAGTCACTTAAGCCACCGTCTCTTGATTTTAGCTTGGGTCACGATCTCACAGTTCCTGAGTTCGAGTCCCGAATCCATCTCTGTGCCCTCAGCTAGAGCCAGCTTAGGATTCTCTCTCTCTGCCCCTCCCCCCACTTCTCTCTCTCAAAATAAATAAATAATCTTAAAAAAAGGAATGAGAAAAAAGAACTAGATCATAGAATTTTCTAGCTGGCTACTGGTATCAATACCCAAATTCGCAATTTTTCATGCAGATGTCTTTATCAGGTACCTGTTCTGACTACTGTTTTTTTTTTGTTTTATTTTTTGTTTTTTGTTTTTTTATTATTATTTTATTTTTGGTAGAGTGAAAGCGGGCCAGTGGCAGAGGATCCGAAGCTGGCTCTGAGCTGACAGGCTGACAGCAGTGAGCAGATGTGGGGCTCCAACTCAGGAACCTGGAGATCATGACCTGAGCCCAAGTCCGACACTCAGCCGACTGAGCCACCCAGGAGCATCCCCCCAGACTATTGTTTTTAATGTTACATTTAGTATCTATCTTTATGTTCTCCCCTGGACACCTGATGTTAACATTTAACGCAAATGTTAATTACATTAAATGAAAATTAGGTTGCAGCATACAGAAATGCATGAATATGAAATAGCACTTGTATTGGGGATTCCTCACGTAAAGAAAACTTAAAAGGCAACGTGGTTTAATAACAAGTAATATTGATGCAGGGTAATTGGTCATTCACGCTGCCAGTTTTTACCATGAACTAGAAATTCCCCAAATGTCAAAAAAATGAATTGATTTAAAAAATGCCTTTGAGCACACTGTTTGATTAAAGCGAAGGACACCTGTGTTATGGGCGTGTGGATTTCATTTTTAAAAATTAGATAAACAGTTGTTTTGGCTTCCTGGGTAGTGTTTCTCTAGAACTCATCTTCATCGTGCTTTTTCCCTAACTGCAAACCTACATGCTCCTACCCCCTTTACTTTGTTTGTGGATCAGATTTTTCATCTTTATCCCAAACAAAATTCCAGGCTTATCTTTGCATTACTAACATCTGATGAAAGTGCTCAGCTAAACACAAGAACAGAAGGACCTCCTACCTTACGTCCTCACCCCTCAGCCTCACAGAAAAATGGCAGAAGCTTTGAAGTCGGAGCTTTTTCATGAAGATCTTCTGGTTCTAAAGAGGGCCCGCTTCCACATAAATCCCTAAAAATGGAAAAGAAGTCTGAAGATGCATTCTTCCTTGCTACAGAGAAATTTCCCCAGGGCTGGGGCTTGGAGGGTGAGGTGGGTGATGGGAGAGTTTGGTGCAATGAAATTTACTTCGTGTGAAATTTAATGAAGCCATGTTTATAAGTTATTTTAAAATCCCAGTAGTATTATGAGCTGAGATATACTTTAAACTCTGTATCTTTGCGTTTTCAAAGTCTACCTCTGGTGAACTATTCGACTTAAGTAAAACGTCAGAGGTGTGCCGGAGCTGACTTGCAAAAGCTGATTGCTAAATTTTCAGGAATTTTGCGCATGGGCTTCAAACACAGTCACTATGAGAAAGCAGATTATATAAACTCAAAATTTAAATTATATTCTGAAGAAAAGTCATGAATACTCTAAACTCGTTACATTTTACTGTTATTTATGCACCTGAGGTTCTTTATGCCTAGGGTGTCTACGTTAGGATTGCCAGATAAAATCTAGGCTACCCAGTTAAATGTGGATTTCAGGTAAACAATGGATAATCGCTTAGTTAAGATGTGTGCCAAATATTACATGAAAATACTAATATTTAACCAATTATCTGTTGTTTATCTGAAATTCACATTTAACTGGGCATTCTGGCTTTTTATTTGCTAAATGTGGCAGATCCTGTATGAAGAAATACTTTACAGTGGCGTTTTACTGCACATTTCTTCCTAACTCCATGTTCAATGACTTTACGTTGATAGCTTGAAATCAGTCCCGGTGCGTGTATTTACCACAAATCAGGGCTCCCATCCCCCAAGAGTTGTGAAGTACTTACCAATATACTTTAGTAGAATCCACTTTAATCGTTTTACAGTATTTTATGATGCTGTCTTGATGCTTAGGATAAACTGATTCTTGAATTATTTGGTTTCTAGAATGAAAATTAATCGGTTTACACATATGCTCTTATTAGGTTCTCTATGCCCACCATTCCATGAAAAAGACAGCAATATCATTAGCAGAAAACTTCTTGAGAAAAACTAGGCTTTATTCAACATTAGGGTTCTCCATTGATTATAAAAATAAACACGTTGAAAATTAATTGAGTACTTCCTCTGCAGAAGTACAATTAGATCTCCATATCTGCCAGTATATTCTTTCAATTCATGTACCTGTACACCTTTTAAAGTTAGAATAGTACGGAGAATTGTAGAGAGGATTAAACTTGGGATAACAAGTTAATTAATAACAAGTTAATTAATGTAAGAAAAGCTATGGTTTCTTTGTTTATTCTTATCTCCACTGTAACATGTGTCGATGCTTCTCATTACCATTAGTAAATGCTTTAGAGGAGGCAGCAAGCTAAGTGAGATTGCTTACAGGTCAATTCATTGAAAATATTTTCGCTTTTCCCCCCCTTTAAATTAAATGAGCGAAATGAGAGAGTGGATCAATTAATCATTTTAGTAGCTAGGCTCTGAGTAATCGAGGTCAGTGACCTGGGTAGGCTGATAAATGAATTGGATCCTGAGGAGGACTGGTAAGATCAGGTTTCTGGTTACCTTGTTTTAATCATTTATGTGTGTCCTATTATTCACAGAGAGAGGTACACTGCTAGCAGCTCCAAGCTCAAGTTCATCAATATTACACAACTGAGCGGGTGTTTCCAGGACAGCTAAGTCAGAATAGCACTCTTCACTAGAAAATGTGAAAACCAAGGCAATTGTCTTCTAACTATGCAACAGGCGTGGACGTGCATATTTATTTGGATGACTGTAGCTGAAATTTTTAACTGGTTCTCATTCGCATCTGTCCATGCTTTGCAACAAGATTCTCCTCCTCCTCCTTCTCCTCCCCCTTTTGCTACTTCTGCTCCTCCCCCTCGCCTCCTCTTCCTCCTTCTTCTTCTTTGCATTTCAAAACACATAAGGCTGATACTTTAAAAGCATGGGGAGTCACTTTCTCTCTGCAGATTTAAACTGAATGCCTTCTTCATACACTCTTGCTTACTCTTGACTGAACAAGTGTGAATTTCCGGAATGCCAATATTTTAGTTGGGCTCATTTTCTGCAAGCTATTGTACAAATAGAAACGGACTGACTTCTAACAACAAAAAAAGTTGGTGGTTTTGAAAATGGTCATTTGAATGAAAAAAAAAAAATAAGGTAGCCAGTGGGTTTGTTTTTTTTTACCTGAATTGAACCATCTTAAAACATGAGTCAAGAGATAGCCTAGCCCTCAATTTCCAGTGGTTACTGAAGCAGAAATTCATCAGCACCCATAAACTGTGATGGGTTCAAACCCAAAGAAAGCAATATTGAGTCTTCTTTTTTGCAATTTCAAATTCTGGTGGGTAATGACATCCTCCCTACCCAGAAAACCCTTCAGTTTTCAAACTGCTTTGGTGCTGCCCTATCTCATTTTGAGGAGGTATGTATCAAGGATGGGAAAAATTATTTTTATTGCTTTAAAGAATAGGAAGAATCAGGGCGCCTGGGTGGCTCAGTCGGTTGAGCGTCCGACTTCGGCTCAGGTCATGATCTTGCAGTTGGTGAGTTCAAGCCCCACGTCGGGCTCTGTGCTGACAGCTCGGAGCCTGGAGTCTGCTTCGGAGTCTGTGTGTCCCTCTGTCTCTGCCCCTTCCTCTCTCTCGCTTTCAGAAATAAACAAAAAAAATATAAAGAATAGGAAGAATAAACCGACTAAGGTGGAAGACCTTGGTGGCATTTTCTCATTTTTTTCTACGCAGACAGGACGAACGTTACTACTTTGGAACAGGTCCTTAAAGGAGTTATGCATTGGGAAGTGATCTAAAAAGAAAGAGGAGAGGAGAGGACAGGTTCTGAAAAAGAGCACATGTTCAGCTGGATAGGTATATGACATTACGGCCACAGCAGAGTCATCTCTTTGAACTTGCAAAATAGCACCGAACCTGAAAGCTCGTTTTAGAGGCGCCGTCCACCTGGATATGAAGCGCTTTGGAATGATTCTGGTCCCAGTACTCTTCTCTGGCCTGAGATTAACTTTAACAGTTAATCGTATTTTACTTCTATCTGGCATTTTGCAGTTTCCAGGACACTTGCGTAGAATAGCTAAGATGGATTTAGGACGGAAATGGCCGTTATCTCATTTAATTTTCTCAGCAATTGTATGGCATGGATTCTATGATGCTGACTTTACAAGCAAAGACAGGGGGGCCCAGAGAGATGAAGTTACTTGTTTTTTAGTCACTCCGCATGCACGCGTCATGTTAGTCCTCTGACAGGCTGTAAGATAGGTGCTCTCGTGCTCGCTGAAGAAAGAGCAACTGATGATCAGGGAGATTGGGGAATTTGCTCAAGGTCACTCAGCTGGTAAGCAGTAATAACACCGGGGCACTAAGCCAGATTTCTAAATCCTTCCAAGTTGCTCCCGGGGACGTCTTCAAGATGAGAAAACATGGGGCGAGCTGGAGAAAATTCAGCTGGCTGGCAATAATTTTGTGTGACTCTAAAGTCTGAGTATAGCTTCAACACCTATTTATGGATTCAAGCGATATAATTTAATTCTCACTCGGTTTGTACATGGAGGGTCCATTTGTAATATTTCACCCTGTGCTTTGCTGCTGTTTTTCTCTCTGAAGGGCCCAGCACCGTGCCCGGCACATAGCATGTGCTCAATATACCATAAATGTTTCATGAGTAAATGAATGTACACGCCCGGGCAGGAACAGACGATACATGCGATTGCAAGGGTAGCTTCTTCCTAAAATGCAGGAGTAGAGGTTCAGACCGCCCTTGGAGGAGAGTAGGAAGCAGGCTGTATTGGAGACCATCTGTTGCACCGGCCTCTCTGCCTTCAGTGTTGCTGGTGAAACGGAGTGTGCTGCCTGAGACAGCAAGACGACTGCTCAGATTGGCCCCAGAATTAGCAGACTTTGCGGAATGCAGAGTCCCAAGCTGCATAGACTTCCTCCCTTCAATCTCTCGGAAAATTTTATGATTGCAGACCCCACTGAACTCAAGGGCTCAACCTCACCTAATCATGGGTGTTTTCACAGAGCAGCAACAGCAGAGTGCCCTCCGTCGATGGAAGAAAACCTGGGTTGAATCCCAACAGGTCACTTCACCACATATTTTTCTCATCAGTAAGATGACAAGTTCAGACGATGTGACCTGTAAGTCCAGCCCTAACACTGCAGTGGATTGCCTGTGGGTGTAACATACTAGGAAAATCTGTACCAGGCTCGTATCAGCTTTTGCAAACTGGACAGTGTAAACAGTACCATCCACACTTTCTTACTCTGTTGGGGTAGCATAATCACGAAATAATAGTGAGAAGTTTCCTTTGATGACAGCTTGGTTACCTGACCACTTAGTATTTATTCTAATTCTTAAATGAACAAAGAACATCTTTGATAACTCTTGTGACCTCGGTGAGTTCAGAGAGAGTGCATCCCAGAGAGGACGGACATGATCAAGCCCATGGTTGCTTAGCTTTAATCATTTTGGGGCTGTGTGCGCATGCGTATTTCAGAGTCACTTACATAAGGAATGGACAAGGTGCAGGAACAAAATCATTAGCAGAATAAGCATTTGTTTTGTTTTCCCCAAACCGAATTGACTATCATCAGGATGTTATTGGAAACTATTACTCAGGTACAGTAACAGCAGGTTAAGCTTTTTAATTTCTGTCAGCGGTCTTGGTCAGTGCACATAGAAGAGGAAATCAAATTTGGTGGTGGATTCCTTTTGTCCACTGGTTTGTGGTTTGTGTCCTATCATTAGGTCTCCTTTTGCGGTTTTGTTGTTGTTGCTGTTGCTGTTTTGTTTTTTAGATTTTAGAGTTATCTTTCACTAAATGTGGGTGTTGCTTATGCATTGAATATAGTTTTTTTAATTTTATGAGTGAATACAAAGTGAATGTAGCTAAGCATTCTTCTGCAAAAACACATTGATTCTAACAAACATAAAAATTGGAACACATCAAGTGAGATCACAAATTATCTATTGATAAAAAAAAAAAAAAATCACCTGGGACCTCCACTCTCAGACTAGCATATAGGGGGAGGATTATCAATTTATCTTATAAGCCAGTGTTTTTCAAACCTTTTGGGCCATGACCCACAATACGAAATACATATTTCTCATTGTGATCTCATATATGGATGTATATCTGAACAAAAGCTTCACCAAATAATATCTTTTCTTGCTATGTGCGCTATGACATGAAAAAAAAAAAAAACTTCCATACTTTATTTTTCTAAAAATGATGGCTATAATTCACTAAATTGATTCGCGATCCACTAACAGGTGGTGACTTACAATTTGAACAATACTGGTAGAAGCTAACAACACACTGGCAAGCCCATGTGCTATACAAATGTGTGTGTGTGTGTGTGTGTGTGTAGTTCAGCCTCAGAAAGGGTCCATCTAAGTGCCCATGAGCCATGTTACAATGCCATCATTGTGCAAAAGTATCCACAGGCACTATGTAAACAGCTAGGTATGGCTGTGATCCAATCCAATTTTATTTATAAAAATATGTGATGGCCTGGATTTGGCCCATGGGCCATAATTTGCTAACAAAGGCCCAGAAGGTTCTTTCTGCCCTTCTTTCATAATCAACATCCTTTATTTCTTCCCCGAAGAAACCTGCACTGATATTCCTAACTAGATCCAATCCTCCCCTTACATGTTCTCATAATACCATGTATTAATACCTTTGTGGTAATGGCCACACCGGAAATTTTACATTGCCCGTCGGTGATCAGAAGGAGTTTGTAAACCTCTTGCCTTATTCGTTGTTGTTCACTCATTGTCACGTGCAATAAATGGGCACCTCTGATTTGGTGTCTAGTATATAGGACAAAGCAAAAAGTGCCATTGTTCTCATCCCCATCACCTATTTAACCTAGGCCCCCAATCCTACCTCCTCCCCTCCGGTAACCATCGCATGGTTCTCTGTAATTAAGAGTCTCTTTCTTTCTCTCTCACTCTCTTATTTTTTTTTTTTTCCTTTTGCTTGTTTGTTTTGTTTCTTAAATTCCACACATGAGTGAAATTGTATGGTATTTGTCTTTCTCTGACTGGAGCACAAGGTAATGTATGGAAGTGTCGAATTACTCTATTGTACGCCTGAAACTAATATAACACTGTATGTTAACTAACTGGAATTAAAATAAAAAAAATAAAAAATAAACAAAAATCAAGTTTTGAAATGCCATTTTTCCAGGCTCTGTGACTCAAAATGATGTATCCATCCATTAGTTCGATTGACAAAAATTTATTGAAGTTCTACTGAGTGGCAAGGAGGACTCCAAGGTGAGACATGAAGCCATTATTTCAGATACCTTGGTGGTTGTTTTTAAATCTGAAAAAACAAAGATAACAATGAGGGAAAAACACAAAACTGAAAACAACAAAAATAGCGTTTGGGGCACCATGAATATAATATTCTTACAGGTGTAGTCATTTGCTTTGTAGGATACTGTTGGTTCAAGATGATACAAAATACATTGCTGATGACACTAATTTTCTCCTTCCCACATGCTATTCAACCCGGGCAGGTTTCATGGATTTTTGTTTTCTTTTGGCATTCTAATCTTAAACACCTAGAGTCTTCTACTGTGCCTGCCTGACTTGAGAATTCACTGCACATTTAGAATTGGAGCCAGAAGCTGCATTGCCCATATAGACTTTGGCCAGAACCAGATGTGCTCACCAGCCCTCTGGAATCCTCATGTTACATGGCAGCTATTTTCTGAAAAGAAGGCCAGGAAAAACAATACTCTTAACAGTTGATGCAGACATAGGGACCAGACTTTCCAGATGCTTCTGGGTGTTTTTGGCTATGTATGTAAGTTTATACGTATGGGGGCGAAGAGTATCTTGAGCAAGACTTGACATTGGTAAGCCTTACACTTGGCTCTAATTGATTTCAACAGGCTAGAAGTGAAAATTCTTTTAAAATCAGAGTCACTTTAAATGAAATGCAAAAAAGAAAAAAAAAAATTATGTGTTCCCCCAACCAGCTGCATCTGGTCCATAGATTTGTCTGGTTTGGCTTTCAGAGTGTTTAAACAACAACCAAAAATTGGATTTGTTGATGTAGGAGGTTTCACATAAAAATCTGGATTTCTGGCAGCCCTGGGTGGCATTTCCCTGGGTGGGGTTGGGGGTGGGGGTGGCTGGTTACCGCCTTGCTCAGATGGGTCATGGACTTTCCAGGACCCTCCCCCTAACTGACCACCCTCACTGGCTTATACTACCTTCTTGGTCCATCTATGCCAAGAAGTTTGGTTTGTCCTTGCCAGATAGAATAGAAGTTCAGTGGCACAGGAACATTTTTATGTTTTAAAGAAAACAGCTCTTAATGCTACTGTGTTATTTGGATATTTGTATACAACCTTGTATTGTTACAGGTATCTTCCCCTCAAGGGACTCAAAAGGCTACGCAAAAGTTCAAGGGTGAAGAAACCACTGATCCCTTTTGGCTACGTGAACTACAGTGTCCTGAAGAACTTCAGAGTCTGAAGAAATGTCTGATGTGGAAGAATGTGGCTACAAGGGCATTGTGCTCAAAGCAAGCATCTCTCGGGGTCCTTTGATGGGCACTGAGCAGGTAAAACAAGTGACGATGGGCAGAGGAGCCAATGGGAACACAGCCATCCCCTTCAGCCTACAGGGACCTGGCTACTATCATGTACTGGGACAGTATTGTCCCAGAAGACAGCTTTGGAGAGGAACCTAAAAGATAAGTAGCAATATACCAGATGGAGGCAGACTTTGGAGAGCAAGTCAACAGGAACAAAATGAGCAGAAACCTAGAAACATTAAAAACAACCCCCTGGAGAGGCGGTTGAAATTAAGAGATTTTCATTTGCTTCTATTTATATCTCCAGTAATATGGGGGCATTTAGACTAGAGACACTGTTATGCCTAGAGCCCATGGAGAATATGCTACTCAAAGACTGGTCCGTGGACCAGTAGCATTGGCATCACCTGGCACTTGTTAGAAATGTAGACTCAAAGGCCCTATTCCAGACCCATTGAATTAGATGCCCAGAAAATTCATATATGCATTAAAATTTGAGAAGCGTAGCTTTTGAGAGTAATGAGGTTTGGGCCAGGTAATGAAAGAGTGACTCCCCTCCTCGCATTTATTTAGACATCATTTGATCATGAGACCAAATAGGCAGGAAACCCCAAAATAATGGAAACAATGCCTAATGTCAAGGTGGGTGGCACGGAGGTCCATAGTAAATAATATAATTGCCATTATTTTATTTAAAAAAAAACTGAATAATTTTTTCTAAATAAATTGTGACTTGGAATGCTCAACTATTTTTTTTAACTACATAAAGAAAGACCAAGAGAAATAATATCTTTACAAAAATGGAGCCCAGTCTTGCCCTTTGGACTCAAACATTAATAATAGGGATACAGATGATTGGGTTATTATTACATTCATGAGTTAACTTAAATTCCAGTTTATGGCAGGAAGCTATATAAAAGTTTTCTTTTCTTTTCATTTAATGAGTAATGAATATGATAAATTGACGACATTGTAAGATAAAGACATCATTATCGAATGTGTACTGTGTGCCTAACTCCTTACCTATGGCATGTATTCTCCACAACAGGCATCCCAGCCTTAATTTATAAATAGGGAACTGGAAGTCATAGATGCTAAGTTGCTTATGCAAAGTCATACAATTGCAAGGTTGCAGTTAAGATCTAAACACACACATGAATCTGAATCCCATATTATTTTCCTTCCTCTGCAGGCACCCTTTTACTGAGCCTTGGGTTTGTTTTGTTTTTTTTTTAACTCCTCTATGACCCAGCCAGTTTTCTATGATCTTGACTATCAAGGCCCTTTTCTCCTTCATCTTATCTTTCTTATCTAGGGAAAAAGAATATAAAAAAATACTGGTTGTGCTTACAGTGATTTTTTTTTTTTATTTCCTGACTATAAAATCAGTCAGGTACATTTGGTCAAAATATGGAAAAATGGAAAAAAATTTGGAAAATATGGAAGAACCCAATGAATAAAGTAACTATCACTCAAAGACAACTTTACCACTCAGAGATAGCCAGTATGCACATTATGTTTCCTTTGTCATG
>NW_026057580.1:89785651-89959165 GCF_023721935.1 Panthera uncia
GGGGGTGCCTGGGTAGCTCAGTCGGTTAAGTGCCCCACTTCGGCTCCGGTCATGATCTTGCAGTCTGTAAGTTCGAGCCCCGCGTCAGGCTCTGCGCTGACAGCTTGGAGACTGGAGCCTGCTTCGGATTCTGTGTCTCCCCCTCTTTCTCTACTCGCCCCCCCCCCCCCCCCCCTAACTTGCACTCTCTCTCTCTCTCAAAAATAAATAAAACATTAAAATTTAAAGAAAAAGAAAGAAAGAAAGAAAGAAAGAGAAAGAAAGAAAGAAAGAAAGAGAAAGAAAGAGAAAGAAAGAAAGAAAGAAAGAAAGAAAGAAAGAAAGAAAGAAACTGGTCCCTTAGTTCCTGCTGCCTCGATACTGGGAACTGCTGTATTCTTACTCTTCGAATGATCTAGTTGTTCACCCTGCCAGTGATCGCCAAGCCTCTCCAGTATGTTTCAGTTTTACTTCAGTTAACCACAACCCGTTTCTCTTGTTTGTAACCAAAGAACTTGGATAGCCTAAACACATTAAGTGAATCATACTCGTAATCTCCATTGACTTCAGCAAGTGTAAAATATTTGGTTCAACCTAACAACTTTTTAACCATCACTTCAACACATTTGACAGTTTAAAAATATTATTTTAGTAACTATGGAATGTTTACATCATCTTCCTAAGAAGTTACGTCATAGGTAAGATTTTGAAAGCAGTGCTGACTTCCCAGCACTGGCGAGTGCTCGCAAAACTGGTGAGAATTAAATGAAAACATGTCTGGAAAATATTCAGCGCGATGCCCTAAAAAGTAGGTGATCTCTATCTTTTGGTTCTTATCACTATATGATGTCTGAAAGCATGAACATCTCAGTCCAAGGCAAGTTCAAACATTACGTCAATTACGCTAATAGTTCGTCATATAGTAACATCTCTGAGTTTTTGACAATGCAGGAATGACTGCTAGATAGTCATATTTAGACTAAAGAACTTAGGTGAAAATTTGAACATTTTAGTGGGGCGGTGATCAACTTGGTATTCGGTTTTAACAAAATAGAACTGATACACTGAAATAAAAAGGGGAGGGGAGGGGCTAATTTCTAAAAGAGCACCGAGCAAGATTCCCACCAACGCAAGTAAGCAGTTTTTGAATCTCCCCAGGAATTTATGGTATTTCCTTCTAAATAATGAAGGGCTCTACTAGGGAGGTATTTTCAAATGTATGTCAAACAAAAGGATAACTAATTTAGTCTTTGCTGTAAATGTATTTTAACATCGATGCGTACATGGGCACCTAATACAGACACTTGGAGTCACTCTTAAGATTCCGTGGAACGTGGATGTGCAGAGGATTAAAACAAAATCAGAGATGTCCTTGGCCATTTGTTGTAGTTCACTCATGTACCTGAATGTTTAGAGGTTGGCACAGCCTTAGTCTGACTACAGTTGGGATTTGGCCCAAAATATTCTTTAGTTAAAGTTCCTTCTGATGAAGCTAAGATTTAAGAGCCTTGGGTCATTCTTCTCCACTTCCTTGGTTTTTAAACCTTTTCCCCGCGTGGAGAAAACACACCAGTGACCTCTTTTCCCAAGAGCCTCCCCAGTGAGCGGATGTTCCAGAAGGCATTCTGCCTGCTCTGATGAGGCAGTCGAAGTTTGCAGGCAGCACGAGAGGAGGAAGGCATTTATCCAACAGCCTCCTTGCCAGCCGACCAACCCCTGATTTCGTTCAGATCCCTGAACCTAGAGGCAGGTGGTGATCTCCAGCGGGTGTCTCTCAGAGGTCTGAGCAGTCACGGCAATGTGGTTCCCCTTTGCCAGTGTTTGACCTAGTGTTTTGCACGTGACCAACTTCGGGCTGAAAAGATGTCAGGGAAAAATCTGTTGGGGGAAGGGGCTTCTAGAAAAGATTTTCTTCCTGGTTAAAACTATAGAGACTTGTTAAACAACAACAACAACAACAACAAAACAAAAACCTTTTGGTTCTAAAAACCTTTCTTTTCGTCTTAGAAGAAACTCAGGGAGGATACCTAGCTTGTAGTTGTATCAATCAATCTTTCCGTAACCACAAAATGACACAATCACTGGATGAGGAATCAATGTACAGAGTGTAATTACAAAAAAAGAGCCTGAATCCTTAATGTCATTTTTGAGTTACTGCCCCCCCCCCCACCCCCCACCACCGCCCCAGCCAATGGAACAGGAACTGTCTACCTCTGGACAACTTGTTAGCTGACATAATTAAATGCCTTTACTGCTTCTCTGTTACTTGCTGCTGAAAGTATTCCTAAGGGCATTAACCCTTAGACACCTTCCCGAAACCCCTTAATTTTAAATGCTTTGTGTCACCAGACCATAGGATCAGCGTCTGATGATAAGATCAAGAGAGACTGCATTATAATCTCTCAAAATTCTGTTCAGTGTTTTGCTGGCAGATATCAGGGGACTGTTTGTGTTTGTCACAACAGTCAAAGTGCCTACTGGTGTAGCAAGCGTGGCCAGCAGGAAGAATTTTAATTTTTTTTTTAATGTTTATTTATTTTTGAGACAGAGAGAGACAGAGCATGAATGGGGGAAGGTCAGAGCCTGACGCGGGACTTGAACTCACGGACTGGGAGATCATGACCCGAGCCGAAGTCGGCCGCTTAACAGACTGAGCCACCCAGGCGCCCCAGGAAGAATTTTACAGTAAGGACCTGTGAATGGGCCCTCTGGCAAAAATACTCAGCTGTCCTCTTAGAGAGAATTCTGGAATCAGAATGAAAGTTACGGTTAATTTGGAATGCTGGTTGTTTTTTAGCATTTTCAGAAATTAGGAGTTGGGCATTTGTTTGCACAGAAAGTGGCAAATTTTGAAAATACAGGGTATATTTAAAAACATGAGAGAAATGGTTTTTTTGACTATAAAGAGAACTGTAGCCTCTTGAACCATGTGGCCTATTTTTCACATGTGGAGAATTCTAGAAGCACACAGACTGCTGTGCTCTTGAAGATGCCCCACAGGCTTCTGCTGCTAAGAAGTTTTCCTGAATGCATAATATACCTGAGAAGAAATTTCTAAGGGAGGAACACCTTTTGCTGGTTTGCAGAGAGATTTTCAAACTTTTTTTTTTTTACCATAACACACAGTAAGAAATCAATTTTACATGTCTAGAAAGAGTATGTTTGAGTGTATATACACACATATGACTAAAATCAAAGTTTTATGAAAAAATACATATTCTTTTTATACCCTCATATGCTCTGTAACTTTTCTTCTCTTGCTCCTTCCATTTTTAAAATGGTTTTAACCTACGACACTGATTTCACAACCTGCTAATGGGGTCCCACTTTGCAGCTTGAAAAAGCGTTGAGTCAAGATAGCCTGTGTGGCACGTCACAACTCCTATGGGTTCAACTGGCTTGAACAATATGGAAACGTGTTGTCTCACAGAGCAGAGAGAATCCAGAGACAGGACAGACCTGGGGTTGCTTGTCATTGGTCACCCAGGTACTTTGACGCTGCAGTCTTTGGCCACCTCCCCTTTGCCATCCTAAGAGGCTGGTGTGTTGAATGTTTTCAGTTATTCTCTCGGACCCACGCTCTGCCCTTCTCTCTCCTTGCTCTGTGTCCCGTGAGACCCACCTATTCATGGATTACATGGATAGACTCCCTCACCTCCTGGCTTCTGCCTGGATTCAGCCAATGCGAAGCCCCTGTAGGCTCAGAGCAGAGAGAAGAGAATGAGACTCGAATATTTACTTGTCTGGTTTCCTGCGAGGTTCACCTGTTCTGACCACCTTCCGCACCGCAAGTACAGGGCTCTTCTCAAGGTGGCTCTCTCTCTACCATTCCCTCCTGGGTGCTGGTAACCCCTTACACCTTGTGCCTTTGGACACAGATGTAATGTGGGCTCTGCTGACTCACCTTAGGGTGCTTCTTTATCCCTTGTGCTTTCGTTTCATACTGCCCTTAACCTCTGTCGATAGTCCCTTTTACTAAGTCACTCTTGAGTGATTCCAATCTGAGTGTGGCGGGAATTTCTTGATGGGGGGCCTGGCTAATTCCAGCTGCCCAGACCAACTGTGTTCAATGTCATCAGGGGAAAGAGATTGGCTTCTTTTCCCAGAAGCCCTGACTTAGGGTCTCTGTGTTCCCCACCGACCAAAATGGGTGAAGCTTACCTGTTTCTGACCAGTCAGTGGAGAGGGAAAGGAATTGCCATTCAACTAGACATCTGAGGTAGAGTGGATACTAACCAATCACATGATGTTTAACTGAGAAGGGCCAAATAGAAAAGTAGCTCTTTTGTACCTAGGGGACGATGATGTTACAATATGAGATTTAAGCCAGCTTCGTGGCAACGAGTAAAGGAAAGTAGTTATCTCAGCGGCAAAATAAATTACTTAATTACACAATCACTAGCACATTGGGCGACTGACCCAAAGATCAAAATTGTGTGTGTAGTTTTTTTTTTTTTTTTTCTTGTCTAAAAATGAATCTCTCTTTCACACAATACATTTCCCTTTCCCTTTGCCGGAGTGGAGTCAGGATAAAATGGCAAGGTCGTAGAAGACTATGTGAACCATGTTAAAAAAAAAAAAAAAAAAAAGTTTAAAAACTGCTTCCTGTACTCATCGGTAGAAATGTATTTTGTCTCTAAGTGACATTTCATATGATCACACAGCATATTATTGGCTCCAGAAGCTGATCCCAAATTAGGAGTAAACAGGTTTAACGTATGTTAACCCTATGGTACCCCAGAAATGTTCCAGGGATCAGGGCAGGACCATGCCAGAGTTGGGGATGACCATATCTCACTCTCTTTTTCTTCTTCTCTCCAGGAGACAAGACACAGATGTCACTGCAGAACACTTGTACCAGCCCTGTTTTTATTTTTTTATTTTTTTTATGTTTATTTTATTTTGAGAGACAGAGAGACAGAGCATGAGTGGGGGAAGGGCAGAGAGAGGGAAACACAGAATCTGAAGCAGGCTCCAGGCTCCGGGCTGTCAGCACAGGCTCTACGCGGGGCTCGAACCCACAAACCGTGAGATCATGACCTGAGCCACCCGGGTGCCCTGCACTGAATAGTTTTTTTTAAACATTGAAATAAGAACAGAGAATAGTTCTGACCCGGGTTGACTCTTTTCCATGTGTTTCCCATCTCACCCCCGCCCCTGGAAGTCTGGTCTGGGATGGGATGTAAGTTTCATCTGTGTAATGTTGAATTTCTCTGTCTCTCTAACTGAGGCGACAGGCCTGATTTTTTTTTTTCTTTTTCCCGTGACCTTTGTCTGTGTATCACGTCGGCATCACCTTTCCCATGGCGATGGGGGTAGGGAAGCTGAAGGGTACAGTGGTGTGAGTGCCCAACTTGAAGCAGAATTCTCATCTCAGGTCTGTGCTCCCAAACTGCACCTGACAGCACCCTGGGACATAACAACAAATTCACGGGGACACTATGGAATGATCACAGTTTCTGTGGGAAACATCTGTGGAATAGCACACGAATCAGTAGCTCAGCGGAGCTCGTGGTTGCAAAATGAGATCACATCGCATTTCTTTTGAGGACGTCACATCTTTGCAAAGCTGGGTTTTTAGTTATTGCTGTGATACAAAGTAACTCAGGAAAGCCAGAGTAAAACAGGAAACGAGGGTGATGTTCCACAGCCTGATCCTAAGGTTTCAGAAGTAGCGAAGGGCCCAACTGACATGCATATACTATTGGCAAGTAGCTGTGACAGTTAAGAATAAAATGGCTATTATTTCTTCTTTCGCATTAAACACACACACACACACACACACACACACATATATATATATTGTTTGTTTGTTTGTTTTTTCAAACAGCTACTCAGTTGTTAGGACATATGTACTTACTAAATTATTTGGACCTAACTGCTCAGTAAATAGAACTGTTAGGTATGTCCCTGGGCCAAGGAGCACCAGGAAAAAATTACTGAGACGTTCGGGGTGCCATGAACCGAGAAAGCATGGGATGCTCTGAGCTCTGTCCTGGGCAAAAAGCCATCGTACTTTAGAAAATTCTTTTTTGTTTTTTAACCCACAGATCAGCTTTATTACGGATAAACCTAGAAAACGTGGTTTTCCCTCAGTGGTCAAGTGGCTTTGCTAATTCTTCAGACCCGATTAAACAGATTTATCCACTTAATCACAGGCTGTGGCTGGGCTGCTTCCTGTCTCCCTCCAGGGGCAAGGCCTTTTTGCCATAAGACAGAGAGCAGTAGGACTTATGTACTTTACAGACAAATTGGCTCATAAAAAGAGGCAAGAGAGGAAGTCTGAAGTGGGAAAACTCAGCTTTGTCAGCGAGGCTCTCAATTCTCCCTGCTCAGGGAGGAGAAAAAGGCAGCAGGGAGAGATCAGGGATGTTCCTGGTGGAGTTCTCTCCAAACACAAACCTGAATCAATCCAAGTCAAGGGAATTGGAAGTTCCTCCTGTATTCGCATAGGGGAAGGGGACTCAGTTATAAAACGGGTGTTAGGGTCACTGGACATACAAAAACATGTCTCCTTTGTGAGAAACAATAAAGCTAGTGGTTTTTTTTAAAATTTTCTCCTGTTTATCTATTTGAGAGAGCGAGAGAGAGCACGAGCAGGGAAGGGGCAGACAGACAGGGAGAGAGAAAATCCCCAGCAGGCTTTGCACTGTTAGCGCAGAGCCTGATGTGGGGCTCGAACCCGTGAACTGTGAGTTCATGACTTGAGCCCAAATCAAGAGTCAGATGCTCAACCAGCTGAGCTACTCAAGTGCCCCAAGCCAGTTGTACTTTAATATACTTTTTAGTAAGTTTATTTGTTTATTTAATTAATTAATTAATTAATTTATTTATTTTTGAGAGAGAGATAGAGAGCAAGGGGGAAGGGGCAGAGAGAGAGAGGGAGACAGGGAATCCCGAGCAGACACCACACCATCAGCAGAGCCCAATGTGGTGCTCGAACTCACGAACTGGGAGATCATGATCTGAGTTGAAAACAAGAGTAGGACGCTTAACCATCTCAGCCATCCAGGTGCCCCCAAACGAGTTGCATTTTAGCGAATAAGTTTGCATTTCTTTGGGGGTCAGGGGGAAGTATTTTCACATTTTTGTTACCAGATTGCACTAGCTCTTACGTGAATTGACTTTTCACGGAAAGCACATTTTTAAAAAGCCCTTAAAAATGTATCCTGTAAGAGCGGAGTCTTTGTGACAAGGCCTGGCAGGGGATGGAATAGAGAAAGAACCGTAGGTGAGAATGGGGGAAAAAAAAATCATCAGTTCCCAAGACTTTCACCCATGATGAAAACCTTTTCTCTGGATTCTTGGGAGAGTCTGAATTTTTTCTCTTGCAAAAGCCTTCATGCCTTCACATGCTCACCTCCTCTCTCCCTTGGCGAACCTGCACCAAGGAGGACCTTCCACACTTCCTCTGCCAGAAGGGCCTGCTGGGGCGATTCTGCAGCTGGTGTGTCGAGGGTCCCCTCAGCAGCCCCCTCAGCAGAGCCCTGCGGACCCACTCGACTCTTCTAGAAAGCAGGCCCTCATTCTCTGCAACTTCGTGCCTTTTCATTCTCTGGTAAGGAAACCACGCACTCCCACTGCCCCACTGCCCACTCTCACCGGTGAATCATGTATTATGCTGCAGGGAGAACGTGGAGGACATTAGTCAAGGAGCACTTTCCTCCCCTTTCCTCCCCACCACCCAATCCACAGCTGCCCTTCCTCCTCCTGGATAAAAACAGCAGCCAGCTCTCCTGTCAAAGTTGGTCACAGATCCACTGAATGCCATACCTACCTACCCACTACCCCTCCCTTCCTTTCTCCCTCCCTCTCTGCCTCCCTTTCTTCCTCTTTCCTCCTCCCTCCCCACTCTTCCTCAGCGTGGCAGTCTGATAGAAGCTTCCTTGCTGCGCACGTCTCTATTCTGACATACAGACATACTGCTTTAGCCCCCCAACCCCTCCCCCGACCTGACCTGATTCCCCCCCTGCACCGTGCCTTGCCATTTCCATCAGAGGAAATTTCTCCAAGAGGTCTTCTCTTCACATCTCTGTTACCCTAGGAGGTTGAAAGTGTTTATTAGGGGTAGAGAAAGCCCCCCCCCCCCCCCCCCCCAGTGCGTTCAGATGTCTGGAGAAATGGCCTCTAGGCTGAGAGTCCAGGACTGATTGCATTGAATATCTGTGGGCAGAGGCCCGGGAATCTCCGTTTTTATCAAGTGTTCAGGGTCACTCATATCTGGTCCCCTTAATAAAGACCTAGAAATGTCTTCCTCTGATTGGTTGCAAGCACCTTTAAAGCGATCAAACCTTGGTGGTCACCAGGGGCTGGGACGAGGTGTTGGGCTGGGGGAGAAGGAGGAATTGCTTAATGTGTACAGGGGTTTTCTTTTGGGGCGATGAAAATATTTTGGAACTAGATAGAGTTGGCAATTGCATAACATTGTGAATGCCACTGGATTTTATATTTTACAATGGCTATTTTATATTATGTGAATTTCACCTCAATTTTAATCATCTGCTGAGGAAAAAAAACCAAACCTCATTTAGTGCTCTCTGGCAGAAAAATGCTTAAAATCTTTTTGATGGGCTCTCCTCGGGGAATAAAATTATAATAATTAATTAGAGGGAGAAGTGGGTTCTTCTATAGATGAATAGTCTAGAGGTTGTCTTCATAAACAAAATATTGGGCTATGAGGCTTCAGTAACAGAAACTTTATTTGTAGCTAACTTGGCCTTGTTTCTATTATTTATTTGTATTGGGTCCCTAGGAAGGAAGCTAAAACATTTTTTGAGATATATAAAAAAGTGTATTTTCTTATATGCTACTAGCCAAGTTGGAAACTGTTTGCACATGAGATAGCAAATATTGAAAAGCCTATATAAGTAAATCATAAAAGACGTTGAAAGAAGAGAAAAAAAGCTATAATTATTCAGCAATTTCTGAGGTATTTCAGCTTCAATTTCATGCCACCTCATTTGAAGATGGAGGAGAGCTGCACTTTGGGGACTAATTTGCACTGACAACATGCTGTGCTTTAATGGACCCTCTGCAAAAGCCAAGATTGTGAGTGGGATCAATAGTGTATATTCTTTACTAAGGCGTTTTAATGCATTTAACCACATTTGGGTATTAGTCTTAATAAGCTTTCCGAGCCTTGACTATTATTGCCCCTTGGAGTTTTAATAAGAAATACAGAATTGCATATTGTATTCCCATTAAATAAGCACATTCATATTAGAAATCATTATGGAAACTAATTATTTAGAAAAAGGAAAGTCATGCTACTGGTTGGAAAATCCTAACCCTATCTTTTACAAGATATGAAAATACCCTTTATTCCCGGAGCATCTTCCCTAAAGCAATGACTGAATATATTTCCCCAATCCAAATCACTTCCTCTGCTTCTCTGCTTGAGGGTGGGAGAGAGCCTGCAGGAACTTGACCTTCCCTGGCCCGGAGGCTCCCCAAGGCTGGCAGGGAGAGTGTGAGGCGAGCCAGCGGACGGTTACAGGGTTGGACCCCTTCACTGGGTGCTCACTGTGGCAGCAATCCTTGGTTACCCCCTCCGCACCGGGCACTTTCCATCTCCTGTCTTGTCCATTCCTCACAAATGGCGCTCCTCGCTTCACAAACAAAATCAGTCTCCCCAGCTAGAAAGCCGAAGCTAAATTTCAAACCCGCGTTGGTAAAGCTATCAAACCCTTTATTGTCTCTGGGATGCAAAACCCTCTCTCCTGGAAATGAGCGAAAGGAGGAGTCCCTTTCTCCCACCAGACAAGCAGGAATAAGAGGATCATGGCGCCTTCCTGGTTTTGGAGGGTTTGGGTGGGCCTGTGGTCTCTCCCCGGACGCCTGGGAGATGGCAGAATCCCTATTGGCCTCCTTCCTTGGAAGAGCACGTTATTGAATTTGAAAAGAGGAGAGGAGTCATTAAATTGGTTCCACGACACCTGCTGGGAGAAGATAGCTAGCTACCATTACAGCTCTCCAAGTAGAGAGCAGAAGGATTTAAGAAGTGTCTCCCATACTCAGGAATGGGTGTGTGGGAGAGGAGCTGGATTTGAAGTGACGTCTCAGATTTCTCACTCTAATTGCTACACGATATTTTCACTATATTGTTAAACATTAAAATGTGTCTTCAGTTTTTGGCAAGAAGTTTTAAAACATCAACATGCAATTTTCTGCCAATTAACAGTCATTGCATTTAAGACTACCTAATGGAGCTTTCTGATTTTAAGGTACTTAAAATACTAGAAACTCAAATGCCGTATCTTAACCCAAAGGTGACTTTTTATAAGCAAGCTATAACCTTTCTAACAGACCTTGAGCCACGGTGACTTTTCCTTGCAGCTGTAACTCTAATGAACTTTGATGGCTCGCTCCGGTGTATTCCCCACCTGGTTTTGAATCTGTAATGAGTCGTCAGCTGGAGTCCAAGTTGCCATCTCAGGTGGCCAGGTAGGCAAAAGGTCAGGGAAAGTCGATCTTCGTCCAAAGCGGCCCCAGCAAAACTATCTCATTTAAAATCTGCTGGAAGTTGGCATTTTCTTTTCTTCTTCGTATCAGTGCCTGCACTCTGATGAACAGAGCAGGAGAGAAGCAAAATGCTGTGAATGTAGCAAGCATAGAATCTAAGAACCTCAGAAAGCCGAGAGACAATATGTTACCTTTTAAATATTAGATTTTGTGTTTGGTACTTTGCGCGGGTTTTTGAACTCGTGTGGCTTTGATATACAGCCAAGGGGCACTTGCATATCGATCAGGATGGCAATGAGTCACATCCAAGTTCAAGGTGTATGTATTTCTATGACTAACCTTTGTCCAAAACTTCCTACCAGAAACTGCTTCTTCTGGTCCCGCAGGCAGGCTTCAAGTTTCCAAAGATGTAACCACCCAAAATGTTCACTATAGAACAGAGCGTTTCTGTCCACCTTCCTAGTTTTACTGTCATGGTTGGAGAGAGAAAACGACTCCATTAATGGAGCTCCTGACACGGTGTCTTACATGTCGTTGAGGCTATATTCAGCTACATGTTGGCCGTTCCCTTTGGCCGTCAGAATCACCAAGTCTTTCTGAGAGTAAAGTCAACCTGCCTCTTCGCCAGTAGTAGGAAATGCCCCCACTTCCAGGTCTGACCCTCTGAGTGGAAAGGAGAAGTCCCCTACATGGAGTATGGTCACACACAGATGCAGACAAACACCAGAGACCTTTTTAAAAGGACTTCCCGGGGCGCCTGGGTGGCTCAGTCGGTTGAGCGTCCGACTTCGGCTCAGGTCACGATCTCGCGGTCCGTGGGTTCGAGCCCCGCATCGGGCTCTGGGCTGAGGGCTCGGAACCTGGAGCCTGCTTCCGATTCTGTGTCTCCCTCTCTCTCTGCCCCTCCCCTGTTCATGCTCTGTCTCTCCCTGTCTCAAAAATAAATAAACGTTAAAAAAAAAAAAATTTAAAAGGACTTCCCCCGAACGGAAGAAGGTACTGTAGAAGTTCTGGCTTTTCTGTGGGATTGGGGGCCACTGTGAGGAGATCCATACCTGCCTGAACAGCCACTACATCCCTAACACTGAACATGTGGGGTGATTGTAATAGAAACCACATCATGGGTTTTGGATTCAGAGTTTTTGTTTGTTGGTTTTGTTTTGTCTTGTTTTTGCTACGATTCTTATTTAACCTCTTTGAGACTCCGATTCTTCTGTGTTAAATGAAGGTAATAAAAATCTACCCTACAGAGGGGTGAAATGTGTGTAAAATTGACTAGTGCAATACTTTTCTCTTAGCAACTGTTTGATAGACAGTAACTAGGGACGTTGTCGACTAAATTGTTGACTACACAGATATGACCCCTTGTTCTAATGAAGTTTATAGTCCAGAAGGAAGGTGGACATTAAACCAACAATCTTTAGGCAGAAAAACCAGAAGATGTGAACTGACCCTCAGTGATCCAACAATCCAAGCTTTATTACTTTGAACTATTTTTAGCCCTCTCCTTTTCTTGTCCTCTGTCTCTTCCCATGAGCTATGGGGAACTTCGGAAGAAATGTGGTACTACCCACTGCTCTAGTCTTACTTTTTAAACTTACAGGCTTCAAGAAAGTTTAAAATGGACAATTCAATGTATTAATCAGTGTTCTGATTGCAAAGAATAGAATCTTCTCTGGCCAAGCAGAATGGTACGTAGCAGGGAGGAGTACCAATAATTCTCCAGCCGTTGGGAGGCATGAGGAGACGGGTCGAGGCTGAGTTACGAGGCAGAAGCTCTCAGCCGCGCTGTGAGCCAGGCCATTAAGAGTACAGTCACCTCTACATTGGTTGGGAAACTATCAAAGCAAAAATTGCCACCTCCACCGCCTCAGACCCAGGAATCCCTGCTTCAGTCTGCATCAGCGCCGTGGGAGCCCTGGACCCTGCCTTTGACCCCATGTGACTTGGTACCGAATCAAAGTCTTGTGTACGTGCATCCAATTGGAGGCTCCCAAATCACATACAGAGCGTACCGCAAATCACACCAGGGAAACGTGGTCTTAGCTTTTTAGCCTCAGCACTCTTTAAAAAAAAATTTTTTTAATGCTTATTTATTTGAAAGAGAGAAAGAGACAGAGCGAGAGTGAGAGCACAAGTGGGGGAGGGGCAGAGAGAGAGGGAGACACAGAATCCGAAGCGGCTCCAGGCTCTGAGCTGTCAGCACGGAGCCTGATGCAGGGCTCGAACTCACAAACTGCGAGATAATGACCTGAGCCGGAGGTGGACCCCCAACTGACTGGGACACCCAGGTGCCCCTAGCCTGAGCACTCCTAAATGGGAGTAAATCATGCAGGCAACCCACAGGCTTCATCACGAAGTGATCAGTATGGGCAAAACTTTCAACTGAACAAGGGCATCTCTTTTTAAGAAGACGAGTCGATTCTCTTGTATCTTCAACCATGTCTTTGGCTCCATGGCAGTGGAGGCACGCTTTTTAACTCTTAATTAGTGCCCTAATTCAGTTTGACTTACAATAGGAAGAGTGGGGAAGGTGCTAAGCAATCCTATTGTTCTTGTAATCTTTTGCTTGTTTGTTTGTTTGTTTCACGCCTGACCTGGGATGTTTATTAAGAGAATGCCACCCACGTCTGGTGTCAGTTTCCTGATGTTCCACAGAGTTTCACTATTGGTTTTGCCATTTGCCGGTCAATGTGGTTTGCAGGCGCAGCGGATGAAATGGATCCAGAAAGGGAATGTAACATCTGTGACCATTCCAAACCTTTCAACATCATGATCTGTTGATCAGAAACCAAAGCTGCTAAGAACAAAGTACAAAACGAAGGGGGAAAAAAAATCATCTAAAAAGCCAATTACTCATTGTAAGTTTGAACACAAATAACCTCTGTTTGTGTGTGTCTGTGTATGTGGACCACATGTTAAAAAACAAATTAGAGTTCTGGTGCACATTGATTGGGAGTGACTAACCTTCCAGGACTGCCCGGGACTCAGGTAGTTTCCTGAAACATGGGACTTTCTGTGCTAAACCAGGATACTCTTAGGCAAATCCGGCTGGTGGATCAGAGTAATGTATCCTTAGACATAAATATCTTGTGGCCTGTCGTCTCAGATTTGGGCTGCCAGACATTACAAGAAGTTGCAAACTGTCGAGACCATAGATTCAGCCACTATGGTCTTTATTTATTTATTTTTTAAATTTATTTCCAAGTTAAAAACAGACTTTTACCAAAATAGACACGCCCAGCTATTCTTGGCAATACTCTTGATGATGCTGCATAATCCAGAAATGCTAGGCATCCCCACGTGGCTTCTGTGTTGTAGGGTGGGAAGTACGGCATTCCATGTGTCCCCATCTCTGCTGCTCTCTATTGTCTTCACTGCTACTGAGCCTCAATTCTCGGCTGTCACTTACCATCTTGCTTGTGCCACTGCTTTTTTTTTTATAAGTGAGAAGCATGAATTTTTTATACATCCCCGTGCAAAATCAGAAAATGAAACACACACTGAGAAGGCCATGCATTTCAAGAAAAAGTGGAAGAGTTTCTTTGAGCTGACCTCCCTGCCACATTTACATCACCTGCCTGACCTCTGGTTTGTGGTTCCTACTCCAAGGAAGAGAGTTCAGTGGAGAAAATAACTTTGCTGATTAGTCTTTCATGGATACTGTGATCCCTAACAGAGAAGTTAAAGATGCTCCTTTTCATACCATGCAGTCACTTAAGCATGTTTTCAAAAAATGTTTATTGACACGAAAGCCACTCATGATTATTAAATGAATAAAAGACGGATACATTATTGTGAGTATATAGTCCGCGTGTGTCTGCACTTACAGTATGACATCAGTTAGGTAAGAAACGTGTGTATGTAGGGAAAAAAAAAACCGGCAGGAAACATACCAGACATTAACACTCATAAAGGGAGGAATCTCCCCAACCATACGTATGTACATGGTAACCTCATATATACTATATATATGCTTACTATAAATAAATGCTAAGCTTCCCGAAGGTCTTTATTGGAATTCCAATTGTCATCTTGTCCTCATTCTGAAAATCTAAAAGATGGAAACTCCAAAGTGACAGGTCAGGTGTTGGTAAACTTTTCCTGCGAAGAGTCATAGAGTAAATATTTTTGGCTTTGCAGATTATGTGGTCTCTGCCCAAATACTTAGTTCTGCAGAGGTAGGAAACAAGCCATGGATACAGGATACAGAGGTAGGATACAATTTTTATGGACACTGACATTTTAATTTCATGTAATTTTGATGTTCACAAAATGTTTTCCTTCTTATTTTTTGCCCACCCAAAACATTCTTAGCTCATGGGCCATACAAACGCAGGTGGTGGGGCAGATTTGATCGTCTGGCTCTAGTTTGCTGACTGGTGTTACAGATCATCGGTGTTTCCACTCACTTAGGCTGAAGGTTTGTGGATCTCAAGAAACTGTTAGAAGTAACTTATGGGATTACGGTGTATTATTATGATCTCTCCAATGGAAACAAACATTATTACACAAGGACGCTGCAGTTACCAAGCATACGGTGACTGTTCTTAGATTATACACCAAGTGTCCAGGGCGGGAGTGAAGTGTGGATTCACATCTGGTAAGGAAAGTGGCATATTCACAACTGACTCATGCAAATACTGCCCCACTTAATAATTACATTTGGAAGAGCACACAATGGAAATTCACTTGGAGGGGAAATTTCTAATGCGGACAGGGTGGCAGCATTCTTCATCGGGATGTTATGTCATTGACTAATGGTTTGTATGGACAGTGAAATTGATAGATCTACTTTAATTTTCACTGGTTATAAATTGTTTCCTAATAAAGGGCAGAGAGAGAAATTATGGGTCCTGGGAGTGACAGGAAATTTTTCCAGCTTTGCTCCCGGGGACATGGGTTGCTGGGCCTTAGCTGCAAAGAAATAGGATCGCCTATTTTTAGGAAGAGAGTTTCTATCGTGCTGATTTGCAAGGAAAAGACCCTCCTGCAGGTCTGAGTGGAACACTGCAGATTTTGCTTTACCTTTCCCAACGTTTCTAAGTGGAGTCGTACATCAGAAACATATGCTATCATGTGGATGCCTGAAGCCTTCCCCAGAGCCACTACGGAATCAGAAGGTCTGAGGTGGGATGCCAGTCTCTCCCTCCTTTCTCATTGCGAAGACACTGCCCACTGCCCCCGTTCCTCGTCTTCCCTGCCCTGTGATAAACTTCAGCTTTCCCGGGGGGGGGGGGGCAGGCAGGGATATTGCCTTCAAGTGGCCTCTACCTTCCGCCCTGCAAAAGCCACAGGGACAGAAACCCACCAGGAAACTGGCTAACTTCCAGGAGCAAGGCAAAGAGGAAACACAGAGAACAAAGCATAGAATAATATCTCAATAAATTAACCTGCCGCACGCACTAAAACCTGACAACCGCAGGGCTATGCAAGTTAGCTTGACAAATGGCAGACTGAATCAGAAAGTCAGCCGGTCAGTAAGTGGCCGGTGAGGAGAGGTGGTGGGTGGTCAGGAACTGCCTGAGATTGGGCTGTTGTACCCACCCCCTCCCCACAGCCCAAGATTTCGGTTGTGGCAGGAAGAAACAGCTACATTGCAGGCCCAATCCTGTTTGAGCCATGAGGGACTGAGGGCCCCAGTTCTCATAAGAATCCTCCCTTTCTTATTTCTGAGACAGTGTGTTTTACTCCTTGATTCACTTTAGCCCCCAGCATCTGTAATGTTGGGGGCTGCCTTGACTGTATCTTGGTTGTACGTGGGGACTAGAATCTGGTTCTGAACATTCTCTGTCCAGAATGGCAGAGTTCCCCAAAGCAAACGCCCCCTGAACCACCTGCCCCTGAATCCCTTACTGCTCCCTAAGCCATTTCCTTACCTAGACTCCTGCATGTAGGCTTTTGCTTACTTCTAGTAACCACTGAGGTCCAGTGGTTCTGAAACTCAGGCATGCCTCAGAATCCCCTGAAGAACTTGTTAAAAACAGATCACGGGGCTCCTGATAACACAGGCCTGAGGGTAGGCCCAGGACATTTGCATTGCTAATATGTACCCAGGTATGTATGTTGCCGGGCCCCACACTTTGAGAACCATCACAGGCCTACTAACTGTTCGAATCAAATTTACTCTTCCAGAAGTTTGGGCTGCATCCATCCCCCAGGAAGCAGGACCGATTCATGGGCCCAGGGCCTCTCTCTGATTTTTCCAGATGCTGTGTCAGGTTAAGAGGTTGTATCTAGCCTGATGAGAGTCGTTTTTACACAGTAAGCATTTGACTGAATTCGTTCATGCATTCTACTTCCTGGTCAGTTTGTAGGTATAGATGCAGAATCCTATTTTTGTAGGGTGTTTCCATTTCCAAGCAAGGAGTAGCGTCGCCTAAAACGCATTATGAAGCTGACCATAATTATCTCAATGGTTCTCAGGAAACATCATCACTGTCTACTGAGCCTTCAATAGGTTAGCCAGGTGCTCACATGAATTATCCTTCAGAGTTCTGGCAGGAGAGAGACTACATGGTCCCACTGGGTTTTTGGAAGAGAGGTCAACAAAGGAACGACTTATAGAGTATGAGCAGAGTTTCAGAAAACCACAAAGGATGGTGTAGTACCCTGAGAACCGGAAGAGTGCCCCTCCCCGCCCCCCGTGCTAGAACCCACAGAGTGCAGCTGTCAGAAATGGCCGCCAGACAGGAGCTGTGGGTTTCCATGTGACAAGTGGCCGAGCTACAACCACCTGGCAGGGAGGGAGTTCGGGGTGGGGGGGGGGGGATGCTTGGATCTCCCTCCCCTCCCCTCCATGGTCTTCCACTGGTGCCTCCATGGAAATCGGGTAGCAGCAGAACCTACTGATGTGTGCGTATGGGTCAACGTCCCAGGACACAGCTCAAAAGAGTAACACGTGGTTCTAGAAGGCCCCGCACAAGTTTTCCAGTGCGATGCAGATCTTCACAGCAGCCCTCCCAGGAACACTCTACTCCTCTCGTTGGACAAGCCCCGAGGGCTTCTGTAGCCTCTGCTGCATTCATATGGCTAGTAGGCTTCAGAGGTGAAGTTCAAAACCCCAGGGGGTTTGTCTCCATTGGATGAAAAGGACAGAGGAGAGGAAGGGATACCTCCCCGGAGAACCAGGAAGCCTTCCTTATTTCCTGTTCCTATTCACCCTGGAAATCGTTAGCAGCTTACAGAGGAGCTTCACACCACAAGCTTCTGAGATGCTAGGGCAAGATGGTGGCAGTTGTGGAGGGTGCAGATGGTTGGAAGGGAATCTACTTTCCGTACACAGCGCGTGCTCTCATCCCAAGTGTTCCCCAGCGTAGACATGAAGGAAGGGCTTACGCATTCTTTGGGGTCTATTAGACACGTCAGAAAGACCAAGGATGGATGAAAACTTGCTGCCTTCTTTTAGTACATGTTACTTCCGTCTTTGCCAGTCAATCACTGTGTGACTTCCTCTCAACATCATCAGTCGTTTGTCATTTACCAAATGCTCTTGGGGGCATGGCTCACATGCAGGCTTCACATTTTTCAGCATAGACGATAATACTCATGAAACGTATGGCATCAATTATGCCTCAAAACAATTTAGATGGCACCTGCTAATTATTTTAACACTTCTAGATAAAAGGTGCTATCTATCTCATTTTCCTCTTCTGAGACAGGCACAAAAATGAAGCAATATAGAATTGAAGAAGAGAGCTCTCCCAAGATGACTTTTCCCCTGCCATAGTGAATATTTAACTGTTAAACATGATGCGAGTGTCTTTAAGAAAGCCAATATAATTGCTGTAGAACGTCGAAAGCATGCTGTTCAGCATGTGCCTTCTGTCTGCCTATGACCTGTGTGCCATAGCTTAAGGTCAGCAAGTAGAAAAGTGTTGAGAAAAATAATCTAGCTCAGAGCTCTTTCTGGAAGGAAGAGGAAAAATTTTCAACAGATTTAAATATTTTCAGAGGCAGGGTAGGGAAAGAACGTGTGAAGAGGGGTGGGCTGGGTGGGGGGGAAGACAGGCCCACAGGGGTGTAGGAACCCAGGGCGAGTGTCCCAGCACCTGGCCATACGCAGGGCCACCTTCTCTGGATGGCAGATGTTTCCCTGCTGGTTTAAGAGTGTGGGCCCAAAAAAAAAAAAAAAAAAAAAGAGTGTGGGCCCAACCTTCAGAACCTTCCAGTTTCTCTTAAAAAGCCAGGATCTGAAATGTAATTTCTCATTGTTGGCCATTAATAATGGGCCAAAGAAATCCACACGTAAAATAAATCACATTTGAAACAAAAATAAAAATCGCATAAAATTTAAAACAGTAAAAGAAAAAAACCATGAAATAAAACAAATCTACTATGATCTGTCCCTATGTGTCCAGGTCAGGGAATCTGGGAATAGAAACCCAGTACTCCCAAAATAAGCAGACTAATTAAATAAACTATATCTAGTCTTCAAATGTAAAACTTACCTCCCAGGATTGAGGTTGATTGGAAGTATAGGGCTAATACCGCAGGAACACCATTCTTCTAGGCTAACTTTATTCAGATCCAAACTCTGTTCTTTCCCCTTTCTACTTCTGAAGTTCACAGATGTCACACACACATTTGCTTTTCACGTATTTTAAAAATTCAGGTGGAAAAGCGAAAGGCCTTTGTCTCCCGTTTGCTTGAGTTTGTTGGGCAAAAATAGGTCTCTTTTTCATCACCACGTGCACAAGCCATTTTATTAGTAATTTACCACAGTGTTCCACAGCAGAGATAAAGCAGACACCTACAAAGCAAATGGATACAGCTTGCTGTGACCCCATTTCCTACCCTCCGCCCGCTTTCACAGGTCCCTTAGTCTGTGATGTGCAGTGCAGAGGTCCTGGGGCCGTGATGCATCAGGAACCTCCGTGCAGCTCTTGACCCAACCGCTAACCACTAACTAGAAAAAGAGGTGTTCTGGGTGGAGTCTCCTTCCTCGTTAAATGTGGGCATCTGACCCAGTTTTAGGCTCCCCCGTTCAGAGGGAAAAGCAGGTTCCTCACTAGATGAATGCTTCCATGTGATGTCCTCAAAGCCAATGGTTCTCTACTCAAAGAGTAGACAGACTGTGGGAAGCCTGGGAATTGTCCGTGTGACTCCCTACCTTTCTTCTGTATCTGACTGGCAATGCTGACTTCTCTTGTCCTCTGCAGAAAAGACCCAGCCTCGGCTTGACGCTTCCTCTGTGAGCAAAGCCTCTCCTTTGAGTGCTGTCTGGTCTTCCTGAGGTGTCAGCATTCAAGAAATACCATGGGTTAAGCGCTCACTTGTATTATCCCATTGAATGCAATTTGAGGAGCTAGGAATTATTGTGTTCATTTTGAAAATGCGGACACAGAGGCTGAGGTAGATTAAGGGCACAGAACTGGTAAGGGCTGAAGCTGAGTTCTGAACCCTTCTAAGAGTATTCTCTGCCACTATAAGGTAACATAAAAGGGATTTTGAAAGCTTCTCTCTTATCATTTCTCTTTCCGTCTCTCTCTCTCTCTCTCTCTCTCTCTCTCTCTCTGTTAGATTCTGTACACACGCAAAAGGTTCTATATCAGGGCATCTCTGAAAGCACAGATGACTGAAGCAAAATTAGGTCCTCGGTGAGGCCCATGAACCTTACGGCCACATGGCCTCTGGAGGGTGGGAAAGAGAAGGAGCAAGAAGGATGGTGGGGTGAGGGTGGGTAGGGATCCCAGATGGTTGTGGAATCTGCATTAGAGAGAGGAAACGTGAGTAATATCCACAAATAGAGAGTTAGAAATAAAGGAAATGCTTACTGCCACCAGAGAGAGTGTCAACTTTCTCCTGGGCATTCATCAGATGCCATTAATGACCACTGTAAAGAGTCCAAAGTATATGTTTGCTTTTTTGTGTGGTCAGCTCTTGCTTGAGTCTCGGTTTGAAAACACTCGTTGTTTCATATTCTTGCGGGGCAGGGGGAAAGGAAGAGGGAGAATTACTACACAGAACTGGGGGGATGATGGTGACATTTTGGACATCAGCCCTGCAGGTAGGGTGAAGGTAATTTGATCAAGGGTGCTTTCCTGGAATCGTTGACATGCTGTGGCCTGCTTCCTCTGAGGCTGCCCATGGAGTATCGGTTGGATTAGCCAAAGAAGCAACCTGATTTGGTCAGTAAGAAAGCTGAAATCAGAAGGTCAGATCCCTTTGAGACATCGATTTTTGTCAGTTGGTCTTTTTCACGATAGCTGCCATCAGTAGAATGTGATGGTTAAGAGTGAGTCAGACCCATAACCCAGTTTCCTATTTCTCAGCTGCCCTTGACAACTTACCTCCCCTTCAGTTGCCTCATGTGTAAAATGGGGATAAGGGCACCACCTATACCCTAGTGTGTGTGGTTATGTGGTTTAACTGGAGTAACATGTTTACGTCGCTCGGGACAACATCTGGCGAATGGTAAACGGTATACACACACATACGTATGTTTATATATATTATATTTATACATACACAAATGTGCATGTATAAATTGAATCTGTAGTCAAACATCAATTTGGAACCATCTGGGGAATGTTATGCAAGGACACTGAATTTCCTTAAAATGCATGTGAAAACTGCTACGGAGCAAGGCATCTGGGGACACTTTGATTTACACATCTGTGGTGCAACAGAATTTGGTTGCTTCTTTCCGCTTTGTATTGACAGGTTGTTGTGATACAGTGAAAGCATCTACAGATAAGGCTTCTCACAGCCTGGGCCTTGGTGCAGGCTAGCTAGAAGGCCCCCTTGGGCCTGTGCCTCAGAAGAGGGACCTAGGGAAGGACACGGTGGTTAGTCTACCCTCTTCACCCATGCATCCCTTCTACAAGGTCCAAGCCTTGATGGCGTCCCTGTGCGGTCCTGAGTCGGAATGGATGGAATCCCTTAGCTGGGATCAATTGGATGTGGGTTTTGCTCTGACCTGGAAAGCTGATATGTGTTACCAAGGAACTCCCAGGAAGAGACTATGAATCAGTTACAACAAAGCCAAGGGCTCATAAATACAATAATTCATGTGTTTATGATTCGGTGATAAAAGGCAAGGAAGAGGGTTTGTTAACCAAGTACGTACCCCAAGGTCTCCACTTCCTGGATATCACTGAAGGTGAGTGATTTCTTCCTGTGTAATGACGAGTCCGTCAACCTTTACTGGGTGTGCTAGGACACCTCCCACCTCCACTACGTCCGAGAACTTGCCGTTCATCCTCTTTCCACCTCAGTTCACCAGCCCATAGCTAGTGAATGTTAGTATTTATTTACTGGTGAGTCGTGCTGTGAGATTTTGGACGTGTAAAATGATACACTTGAAAAGAGGCAGAAAATATTGTCACATTTGAGTACTTGAACAAGATTTGAGTGGAAGGGGTGGGGACAGTTTGGACAAATAGTGCAGCTTAAATGCACCTGTTACCTGAGCCAGCCTTTCGATTAAAAAAGACTTGTTTTTGTTTTATTTTGTTTTGTTTTATTTTATTTTTTTATGTAGTTTTTTTTTTTTTTCAATGTTTATTTATTTCTGAGAGAGGCAGAGTGAGCAGGGGAGGGGCAGAGAGAGAGAGGGAGACAGAATCCGAAGCAGACTCTGGGCTCTGAGCTGTCAGCACAGAGCCTGACGTGGGCTCGAACTCACAGACCGCGAGATCATGACCTGAGCCGAAGTCGGACACCCAACCGTCTGAGCCACCCAGGCGCCCCAATTTTATTTTATTTTTTAAAGGAATTCATATGTGGTCAAGATGAACTAAGGTTGAAATGAATGGTTGAATGAATTTTATTTACAGTTTTTATTTGTTTATTTTGAGAGAGGGGGAGTTATGGGCAGAGAGAGAAAAGAGGGAATCTCAAGCAGGCTCTGCATTGCCCAATGCAGGGCTCCAACTCATGAACCGTGAGATCACAACGTGAGCTGAAGTTAAGAGTCGCATGCTTAAAGGACTGAGCCACTGAGCTTTTTAAAAGCTGGGGACCAGGGGCCCCTGGGTGGCTCAGTCGGTTAAGCGTCTGACTTCAACTCAGGTCATGATCTCGCGGTCCGTGAGTTCGAGCCCCACGTCCGGCTCTGGGCTGATGGCTTGGAGCCTGGAGCCTACTTTGGATTCTGTGTCTCCCTCTCTCTCTGCCCCTCCCCCATTCATGCTCTGTCTCTCTCTGTCTCAAAAATTAAATAAACGTTAAAAAAAATTTTAAAAGCTGGGGACCATAAATAAAAATGGTTTGAGGGTGGAATGATCTGAAGTCACACAGAAAGCGATTGAATGTCCTGACTTTGAGCTCAGACAGCTCTGCGTTCCATCGCTAGGTCTGCTTTCTTGGTAACTGTGTGTCCCTAGTAAAATCAGCTAACCTTCTGAGCTTTAATTTCCTCGTCTGAAAAAGGAGATGGCAATACCTGCCTAACAGGATTGAAAGGCTAAATTAAATAATGCGCACAAAGAACTTAGCATAACGCCTGGCACATAGGCTCGATCAATACATGTTGCATGAACAGCTCTCAGAATGGAAGACTGCATGATGTTAATTTCACCATTTGAGGATGACAGATGGAAACGAATCTAAGTAATATAGGCGTTAGGCAAAATTTCTGACTGGCCTTCTGATCTCTTCAGAAATAAGGCAATTTTGCTTTGTTTGTTCTTCTCCGTACTTCAGATTATATTGTTGCCCTTTTTTTTTTTTTTTTAAATTAGAATCTGGAAGTTCATGACCCCATATACTGCAGAAGAACCTTGTTTTTTGAACAAGTTGTTTTTCAAAAGTATATTGTCTGCAGGTTGTTTGAAATTTAAAATGATATTTTTCAATAGCAACAATGCTGTAGATGCTGACTATGGCTTGGTCAGGCCATAACAACTCATTTAAGACAATGTAGTCAAATTGACAGGGCTAATGAATTGTTCCACTCCACGCCTTCTGTGGATACCAGTCTCCAAGCTCTGAAATACACTACGTCTCTTATCTTCTCAGAGATTTATGGCTCTTCTTTCCATTCAGGATGATCGAGGCTCTCCCTGGCATAGCAATCTGGACTTTGCCTCACTTCTTCCCATTCTCTCCATCAAGACCACGATGCTTTCTTTCTTCAGCCAACCTTAGGCCTGGGTTTCTCATCCTTCACAGAAAAAAAAGCTTGCAGGAGTGTTAAGAGGAAAGGATTCAGCCCTCAAGAAGAGAAATTGCCTTTTTTGTTGTTCTTGGATCAGGGTCTGCTCTCCACAGTGATAGTTGCATAGATATCACAATGATATCTTCGTTAATCCTTCCTAGAGGCAGCAAATAAAGGACCGGAGAATGATGTAGGGAAGTCAGCTTTCACATTGCCTAGGGCTTCTCTCCATTGAAAAATGAATGCGTTATGGGGATGCAGAGCATCCATTCTTTCTTCCACATTTATGTTGTTCATACATCTGTTCTGCCTCTGACACTAACTCGTAAAGTCTTGAAAAACAGGGATTTTTGTATCGCCCGGCGCAGCTAGCATGGCACTTGGCTAATGGGGTGGGGAGGTGTTCAAAGGTGTATTTTTTTTAATTTAAATTCCAGTTAGTTACCATACAGTGTAATATTAGTTTCCAGAGTACAATTTAGTGATTCAACACTTCCGTATAACATCGTAACAAGTGCACCCCTTATTGCCCATCACCTGTTTAACTCATCACCCAACCCTCTCCTCAAGTAACCATCAGTTTGTCCTCTATAGTTAAAAGTTTGTTCTGGTTTGCTTCTCTCTTTATACCCTTATGATTATTTGTTTGGGTTCTTAAATTCCACATACGAGTGAAATCATATGGTATTAGTCTTTCTTTGCCTGACTTATTTTGCGTAGTATAATACTCTCTAGCTCTGTCCACATCATTGCAAATGGCAAGATTTAATTCATTTTTATGACTAAGTGATAGTCCATTGTACGTATATGTATGTGTGTATATATATACATACATATATATGTATATATGTGCACATATATATATGCTGTATATATATGTATATATGTGCACATATATATATGCTGCATATATATGTATATATGTGTACATATATATATATATATATATATACACACATACATATATATCACATCGCCATACATTCATCAGTTGATGGACATTTGGGCTCTTTCCATAATATGGCTATTGTGGATAACACTGCTATAAACATTGGGGTGCATGTATCCCTTCAAATTAGATCCAGAGGTATATTTTTAATGATGATTCAGATCTTTACACGTACTTTCAAGTTATCTTGTTTTAATCAAATAGAAAGGTCATGAAAGAAGAAAAATAATAAAATAATAATATATCATATAATAATAATATAACACAGACATACATTTTTTTCCAACCTAATAACAATCCAAAAGAGACCCAAGTATTCAGCCCAGAGAAAATCAGAGCGGTTGATTTGCTAAACTTATATGTAATGTGGATTTTCTCTTTTTTCAAAAAATGGTTGTAATAGTGCTTGCCTAATTTCACAGTGATTTTAAAAAAATCTAAAGCCACTTTTAACATAGAGCACCTAGTACATTTCTCTTGTAACTTTAATAAAATCCGGAGGGTTGCTTTGCACCAGGAAAATGTATGTCTTCTCTTTTTCCATCTCTACCTCCCATCTTTTTATTGTCTTATTGGTTAAAGAAAAGTCAGATCTTTACCTGAGATTTTGAGCTCATCTTTCTTAATCATGCTTAGAATTCAATAGGGATAAATCTTGGGGCAATACAACTTCCAAGTACTGTAAAACAAAACAGAAGCACAAATAGCTATTTCTAAACACTTCTTCATCACGTCCTAATTTTCTTTTACTGGGTGGAAAAAACCCTCAATTGAAATGGCAACAGTTCTTAGCAACCTAGGTCTCACGTTCCATTGCAAAGTGAAAAAGTTGGAGTATTTGTTTTGTGAAAAACAAAACAAAACAAAAAACCAACAGCAATAGCAACAACCCATATTAGTCACCTCTCTGACCAGACGGACAAAACGTTCCGTGGTCTGTGCATTAGATTATGATGACAGTCATGAGTCAGTGAGTGACCTGTGATGTGAGTCAACTGGTGAGGTGGTTGTCCCCTTTTCTGCACCAACCTAGGAAACTCAGGTGGAAATAAAGTCAGTATTTTTCTTGTAGAGCTGCCGTGTTTAATATTGGGAGAATCCAGAAAAGAGGGACCTGAGAAGAAGTGACTAGACAAGTTTACGGTCATGTCTGAGGAAGACAGAATAAGAGGGATGCCGATGGGTGTGTGGGTGGGGAAGAAATGGGGATGGGCTGCGCATTCCTGCTTTTTTTTTTTTTTTTTTTTCTCTTCGAACAGAATGGATAGTTGAGGTTTAATATTCCCTAAGGGAAAGAAAAGAGAATGGAAGACAATCTCTGTAGGAAGGAATGGCTGTTTTTATTAAACTTTACTGAGGAAAGCAGACTTAGGAAAAGGGAGGATTTGACAATGGCTACAGGTATCAGTTGTTTATGTGTTTGAAGAATCTGCCGGATGAAAGTTTAAAGAACTTTTCCTGTTACAGTTAATACAGTAAGAATATTTCCTGATACAGTTTCATATGAGAAAGAATTGCTAAGAGGGAAAACGTTTTAGATATTGTTTCAGACCCTGGTGGGCTTGGGGAAAGTGGATCCGTTAATGGATAGTTTGTGACATGGTGCTTACTGAATATGGATATAAACAGTTCCCGACTCACAACATGATGATGTTCTAAAAAGGTCTTCCTAAATAGACCGTTTAGGACTTGGAATCTACTTTTATAGTTACTCATATCCTTCCATTCAAAAAGGTAATTTAAGGCCTGATATGTGGAAGGCACAATTCTGAGCTTCTCAGATTCTAAGAGGAATCAAATCCAGGGCAGGACATCAAAGTCCAGGAACAAAGGTTAAGATAGGTATAAAAAGAATTGTAATATTTGGCAAACATTGCATACCATCAAAAAAAAAAAAAAAAGATACACTAAGAGATAAATGATTGAAGAAGCGAACCTAGCGAGGGCTCACAAGGCACAGAATTAACATTACCTGATGTGGGGGAGTACTGGGGGTTTGAACCTGGGCTTGGGAGACAGCCCAGCTGGATTTGAACCTGAGGCCCATCTCTTCCTACTCATACAACAACTCTGAGCGTCAGTTTCTTTTTCTTTTTAAGTTTGGGGGGGGGGGTGCGGGGGGCAGAGAAAGAGGGGGAGAGAGAGAGAGAGAGAGAGAGTGAGAGAGAGAATCCCAAGCAGGCTCTGTGCTGTCAGTGCAGAGCCTGATGCAGGGGTCTAACTCATGAACTGTGAAATCATGACCTGGGCTGAGATCAAGAGTCGGACACTTAACTGACTGAGCCACCCAGGTGCCCCTGAGCCTCAGTTTCTTCATCTACAAAATGAAAGTCATAGAAATGCTGGCACTTCGTAGTGCTATTATAATAAGGACTCTACAAGATACATGTGAGATTCTTAGCGCAGGTCATGAAATATAAGAGATATCCAGTCATGTTATTATTATTCCCAAAGTCCCCTTACACATTTACACTATACGGATGGCAAATCTTAATAATGGGGCAATGGAACCCTTATTGCTTATTTAAGGTGAGAATGCAGGTTTGGGTATAAAATACCTCCCAAGTGGCAGTTGTAACAGGAAAATTGGGGACTCCTCCTACGGTCCAATCCCTGCATCTCTAGCCAGGGCAACAGATTCGCTTTCAGCCCAAACTCATCATTCTTGGTGGCTCTCCTGGCCCCACAGGGACTCGGAAGCCTGAGGGCTTTGGGGAAAATAGAGTGATCTGGTAGGGAAAGAAGGAGCTAGAACCTCCTATTGGTGTCCCCAGAAGCTGTTATTGGTGCCATTATTTTCCAAGGATCTATCTGCTTCCCTTTCTGTAGCTACCAGGTGTGTTTATGGTCCTCTGGGGAACAGAGGAAATTTCCCTTCTCTGTGTCTGAATTCAGGCCTTGTGAAACTCTTAGAGTTATTTTAACTCTTTCCACCAACGGGAAATTGAGTACGATAGAAAGATGTCAGGTCCCTTTTCTGATCATCCTCCGCCTCTCCACACAATTCCATTTTTCCACTCTAGGCCTCAAAGAAGACAAAGGAAGCTGGGGGGGATGTTCCAGTACTTGAAATCCTGGGGCATAAAACGTATTCGTATTTCAAAGGCTCAGCTGGCATGATGTTCCTGGACATCTGATCATGGATAGGGGATTTGGACCGTGACTAGTACTCGGCGTGGGATAATGTTAGAGGATGGGCCCAGGCTGGGGAGGCTGCAAATAAAAATAGTGAACAGGGAGGAGGGATGGGGAGTTCAGGCAGGGTGGGAACAGGAACTCAGGCCACCAGGACCAGCTGCTGCTTCTGTGTACGTAACGTGTTTAGCCCCAGGCTGGATGCGTGTATAGCGGCCTAAATAAATGTTTAGTGAATGAATGAATGAATGAATGTTTCAAGAATGAGGCAGTTATGCCTCCTTTCCTTAATGGACACAATCTAGAAGAGGAGGCAGATTAAAATGCATTGCTTTAGGGGCACCTGAGTGGCTCAGTTGATTGAGCGTTTGACTCTTGATTTCGGCTCAGGTCATGATCCCCGGGTCGTGGGATCCGACCTCATGTGAGGCTCTACTCTGAGCACAGAGCCCGCTTGGGACTGGTTCTCTCTCTCCCTCTGCCACTCCCCCACCCTCGAAATAAAAATTAAAAATAAAAAGTGCATCGCTTTAAATGATACTGAGGGTTACATAGAAACTCTGAGGAGAGAATTTAACTGGAACCAACTTGTCGTACGTGACCAGTGCTCTTGCACAGGCCCCGCCCTTAGAAGGGCCCAGTGCTCCACTATCGCAAAGTTCCTGATAATTTTTAAGTGATGAGCTACCTATTCTCATTTGGTTGTGGTCCCCAAATTATGTGGCTGGTCCTGCATATAACCCATGTGGGACCAGGATGCAGGGAAGTTGAAGGAAGGAGTTTAAAAGGACATCACTCTAGGGGCGCCTGGGTGGCTCAGTCGGTGGAGCGTCCGACTTGGGCTCAGGTCATGATCTCGCGGTCTGTGAGTTCGAGCCCCGCGTCGGGCTCTGTGCTGACCGCTTGGAGCCTGCCTCGGATTCTGGGTCTCCCTCTCTCTCTCTGCCCCTCTCCCACTCATGCTCTGTCTCTCTCTGTCAAAAATAAATAAACATTAAAAAAAAAATTTTAAAGGACATCGCTCTAGAGGTAGCTGAATGAAGTGGGGCTGGGGAAGGGGGCAAAGGGAACCGCAAGCACGAAAGCTCCGACGTGTGAGAACGTCCAGCCAGTGGTTCATCCTAACTGCAGCACAGCTAGGGCCTGGAAGGAGCAGCAGTAGAAACAATGCCTGCTCAAGAGTGACTTTTACACTGCAGGCCGGGAAAAAGGCTTTGTATGGATTTAGGCAAAAGAGTAACATGTTTAGATTAAGTTTTCATTTTATAAGGCTCAATTTGGGGACTGTGTTAGAATATTCTTCCTGTCTGGTGTTGGCAAGAGGAAGGAGGTGTGGAAATGAAAGAGAGAAAGAAAGAAAGAAAGAAAGAAAGAAAGAAAGAAGAAAGAGAAAGAAAGAAGAAAGGGAAAGAAAGAAAGGAGGGAGAGGGGAAGGGAGGGAAGAAAAAAGAAAAGAAAGGAAGGAAGGAAGGAAGGGAGGGAGGATGGAAAGAAGGAAGGGAGGGAGGGAGGTGGGAAAGAAGGAAGGAAGGAAGGAAGGGAGGAAAGGAGGGAGGGAGGGAGGGAGGAGGGAAAGAAGGAAGGAAAGAAGGAAGGAAGGAAGGAAGGAAGGAAGGAAGGAAGGAAGGAAAGTTTACCAGGGAAGAGGCTCTTTAGTAACCCAAGGAGATGATGCTGCAGGTCTGAGCTAAGAACATACTGCAGAAATAGAAAAGAGACCTAAGAAGGCAGAATCAATGAAATTTGGTAATCCATAAGGTATGAGACGTAAGCAATAGAAAGAAAGCAAGGATGACTCCCAGGTTCCAGTGAGTCAGAATACTTCGTTTTTTCCCCCTTATGCACAGATTGGTTCTTCATTTACATTCTTGTCAATGGAAGACTCCACCTATGTAAATAATTGCATTTTATGCTTGAATTGTTGTTCAATTCAAAAATGATCTTTGTGTCATCTCTAGAACTTTAATATCTTTCTTAATGGGAATTTTGCCTTATGTATGTATGTATGTATGTACGTATTTATTTATTTATTTATTTAATAGAATGGGCTGGGCCCCGTATTTTTGGCAACATTACTGGAACGGCCACAGCAGACCTCAGCTCTGATGTCAGGTGAATACCAAGCAGGTGCCCTCCCTCTTTGCTGGACGATGCACGTGTTACGTACTTCTCAGTTAACGTCTCACAAGCATCATGTCACAGAGATGGTTTTCGCCATATTTGGAGACAAGAAAAACAATGCCTCAGATTAAATCAGAGCTAGTAAGGAGAAAAGAAGAGGTTCAGAGCTGAGTTTTCTCACTTTGTGTTTTTTTTCCGTCTTCCCACCAAATGACATTTGCCTCAAGGGATTCAACCAACAAAAGTTGAACCGACAGATTAGCATCACTCAAATACTTCCGCGCTTTCTTCCTTTGCCCATCATTTATGTGGTTTTAGAGATGGCTGGTAGAGAACAGAAACAGCAACTAATGTAACAGAGAAGAGAAGAGCAGTGGGATAAGGGTTATAATAGTCACTAAATGACTACAGCGGCAGAGAAATCTAGGGCAGGCTGGCCTTCACGGGGTTGTGATGCGGTCAAAGAGAATCATGGCCATGAAGTGGACGCATCTTCCTGACCTCTCTTTTGTATCACCTTTCTCTAGTCCCATTCCTTCATAGAATGTATGTCTTTTCAGAGCACCATGTGTGATTATTCTGATTATTCTGAGATCATTACTATGTCCTAATTAGTTTTAGTTTCTGCATTAGATTATCAACTCCTTTGGGACAGGGGCCAGTATGTCCTGTTCACCAATGTATCCCCAGAGCCTAGAAAAATGCTTGTGTATAGTAATGCCTCAGTAAATACTTGTTGATTGAACAAATTTCTTCAAAAGCCAGGCATTCAAAAAAAAAAAAAAACTTTTAAATAGTACAGCATACACAAAACAACTAGCTGAATTTAATTATCAACTTTGGTTGTGGGAGCCTGTGTATAGTATGTTGGAAGATGATTTTGCCATTTCTTTTTCTACTGATGATGCTTGAAAAATGTGAAAGGAAGGCTTGATAAGCCTTGAAAGATATGCAAGTAATCTTAGGGAAAAAAATGTTACAAAGATTAGTGCATTATGAGCGCTAATAAGGAATCTTACACCACACTATATTTTATTGTGAGGGCAATGCTGAATGAATTATTTAGAGGGTTCTTAAGACGTGTGAAAACCACATAGAAGGGAATCCTAACCATTAACACTATATTTTCTGGCCCAGAAACCAGGAGCTGGGCAGTCACACTGGAAACAAGACTGTCTTTGTTTATAGATAGTATAAAACCTTAGTCCTTCGATAAAGACAAAACTTACGTGACTTCAAATGCCAACACTCTTTGTTCCTGTGTGAAAGAATATCGTGTTCATTTTACACTGAAGAAGGGGAAATATCTATATCATACTTGAGAGATCAAGGCCTAAAATTAATAATTTGGGAGTGGTAGTATCATATAATACGTAACTTGCACCGGGAAAACGACGACGAATACTCCTGGACATTTACATTTCTGTGTATGCACATTGACTGGTTTTAATTAATTAAAAGCCAAAACAAAACAAAACAAAACAAAACAAAACAAAAACAAAAACTGGGGCGCCTGGGTGGCTCAGTCAGCCGAGCATCCAACTCTTGATTTCGGCTCAGGTCATGATCTCACAGGTTTGTTGTTTTTTTTTTTTTTGTTTGGTTTGTTTTTTAATGTTTATTTATTTTTGAGACAGAGAGAGACACAGAGCATGAATGGGAGGGTCAGAGAGAGGGAGACACAGAATCTGAAACAGGCTCCAGGCTCTGAGCTGTCAGCACAGAGCCCGACCCGGGGCTCGAACTCACGGACCACGAGATCGTGACCTGAGCCGAAGTCAAACGCTTAACCGACTGAGCCACCCAGGAGCCCCATGATCTCACAGTTTTGAGCACGAGCCTTGCATCAGGCTCTGTGCTGACAGTGCAGAACCTGCTTGGGATTCTCCTACTTCTCTCTCTCTTTGCCTCTCCCCCACTCGTGCTTGCATGGGTGCTCCCTCCCTCTCTCTCTCTCTTTCCCTCCTCCAGTCACACATGTGCTCTCTCTTTATCTCAAACTAAATAAACTAGCTAAATAAATAAATAAATAAATAAAAATACCAGTTGTAGCCCACCTAATAACCTCATTTTAACTTAGATGCCTTTTTGAAGACTTCATCTCCAAATGCAGGCACATTCTGGGGTGGTGTGGGTTATGACTTCAACGTGCGAAGTGTGCAGGGAACGATTTAACCCACCACAGCAAGCTTCTTAGTTGGCCTTTCCCCTCACCTACACACTCGCTCACTTAAATCCCTTAGCAACACGAAGAAAGCAGCATTTTTCTCTTGCACGGATGATGGCACAATTCCCACCTTTCACGGCATCCAGGCAGTGGCCTTTTGTCTGGGGCACCTGAGGGCAGAGATGGGGAGAAAAGATTTGGAAAAGTGCTTCCCTGGGTCTTGACCCACGTTATTCATGAGAATGGCTGTTCCAGCGCTGAGCACCACATCTGGGATGACAGAGTCACCACGTGTTCCTCAGCAACCTTTTGTGTTTGTGGTGTGCTCGTCCCTCTATAGCACAGCACCCAGGGCAAGGGCACCTCTTGTAAAGAGTGACGAGGGCTTCCATTATAGCTGCGCAAGCAAGGCTAAAGGGAGTAGGGGATGATTTGATAAAAAACTGGCACAAGGCAAAATGTAGGATTGATGGTAGGACGTGAGAAAGAGGAAGGAGCCAAGAGTAGTTCCCTGGGGTCTTTCCCGAGTAATTAGGAGATTAGTAACGTTCCTAATTACGGGAGAGCTTCTGGAGAATCTGCTTTCAGGGTAAAGAGGAATTGCATTTTGGGCATGCAAACTTCACAGATAAGTTCTACCAACCACAACCACTCAAGCTCACATCCTCCTACGTACAGCTTGGCTAACTGTGCCAGCTTGCAGAATGTGATTTATGAACTAGGGTGGTATTTAGTATCCTAATGAATAATCAACATATATCAGTGAAACGTGAAACCCGAGTTTACTGAAAATAATACAGCCATGATGAAAGGGAGAAAGAAAAGGAAACAAGACAGGGGTGTAACATTTAAGAGTTGTGCAAAATCAGGGGCGCCTGGGTGGCTCAGTCAGTCAAACGTCTGATGTGGGCTCCGGTCATGATCTCACAGTTTGGTTCGTGAGTTCGAGTCCCACGTCAGGCTCTGTGCTGACAGCTCAGAGCCTGGAGCCTGCTTCAGATTCTGGGTCTCCCTGTCTCTCTGTCCCTCCCTCGCTCACACTCTGTCTCTCAAAAAAAAAAAAAAAAATGAATAAACATTAAAAAACATTTTTAAAAAGGAGTTGTGCAAAATCAGAATCAAAACATACCCAAACAAACAACAAAAGCAAGCCTTTCTTGAAGAATGCTCAGCTTTGACTTTGACCTGGGCCTCAAGAGCCACCTCTGATGATACCTGTGACACAAAATTCAGTGCCTTGTTTCTAGCATATTTACTTATCATTTGGCATCAAATGATAGGCACCAAGGTTAACTACAACCAAAGCAAGTTTTGAATTCCAGGAATTTAACAAACCTTTTTTTTTTTCTTTTTAAAAAGAGTTACACTTATAAGCACTATGGTGTAGTATAGCCAAAAGTCGGGAATAGCCTTAATTCCATCAACAAACGAATGTATACATAAAATGTGCCTTAGATATGCAATAGAATATTATTCAGCCACAGAAAAGGAATGAAGTTTGGACTGGAAAGCATTATGCTAACTGAAATCAACTAGACAAAAAAAAAAAAAAAGAACAAAATTGTATGATTCACTTATACAAAATGCCTAAGATGGGCAAAATCATAGAGACAGAAAGTAGATTCGAGGTTCCCAGGAGCTGGTGAGTGGGGAATGGGAAGGTATTGTTTAATGGATACAGAGTTTCTGTTTTGATGAAAAAGTTTTGGAAATAGTGGTGATGTTTTCATAACATTGTAAATATCGTCAATGCCACTAAATGGTACACTGAAAATTTTTATGTTATATGTATTTCACCGTAATAAAGAAAAAAAAATCCCTATTATGTAGGTTTTGAGCCCACCAACAGGGTTGAAAAATCCAGTTTTCTCCTCAAAAAAACATAGTCTAATATGTTCCAAAGCAATAATACCAAAGAAAAATAGACATGAACTTACACCCCAATTACTGATTGTAGGACCCAGACAGTATTCCAGAATATAAAAATTTTCTGTTTAATAGATGCTGATTAGCATTTGAAATAAGGTTTTTGGGTCATCAATTCATTCTTAATGCAAGAAACCCAATCTAAGTGCATCTTCAGAGATGAGTTCCTCTGGGTCATTCCTACTTGCTGGATTCATAGGCAGTGCCCTACTTTTAAATAAATAAAAAAGGAAAAGAAAAAGGAAAAAACGGTCAAAACCCCCTAAGGTTAGTAGGAAAAATGTATAAGCCAAAGGAAGCAAAATCTCCCAAGTCCCTTTTTCTCAAATTTGCAAGTCTTTTTTTTTTTTTTCCCTTAAGGCATCAGGTTTAATTTTTTCCATTTCATTTGTTTTTAAAAATAAAATATAAATAATAAATATTTTAGAATATTTTTAAATTCATGGAAAAGTTAAAAAGGTAGGTCCCATGAGCCCCCACCCAGTTTCCCCTGCTGGTAACATCCGTATGGTACATCTGTTACCACTAAAGGACCAGTCTTAAGACCTTAATATTAACTAAACTCCATACTGTATTCAGACACTGTTAGCTTTTACCTAATGTCCTTTTTCTGTTCCAGGATCCCATTCAGGATACCACATGGCATTTAGTTACCTTGTCTCCTCAGCTTCTCAGACTTTCCTTGGTCTTCGTGACCTTGGCAGCTTTGAAAACAGTTTAGTTAGGTATTTTGTAGAATGTCCTTCACCTGGGGTTTCTTGGATGCTGTTCTAATGATTAGACTGGGTTATGGGTTTGGGGAGAAAGATCTCAGAGGACAACTGTCATTCTCATCCTATCACATCAGGGTGCATGCTGTCAATGGCTGAGGTAGTGTCTGTAGGTTTCTCCAGTATAGAGTTACTGTCCCCTCCTTCCACACTCCTTTTTTTGGAAGGAAGTCACTGTGCGCCACTCGTCCATAATGAGGGCCAGCAGGAAGTTTATGCTCCGGCTGTTTCAGTGAGAAGAACTTTACGGCAGGAAAAGTGAACCTTAGTGGATGCAAATGGCTTAGAGGGTAAAAGGACACTTTCAGAGAGAACACAGATCAGAGCACAGGTTTCAAAAATGCCTATGTGGGTAAAACAGATTTATTCCATTTAAGTCCTATATCGAGAAAGCTAGAGTAATCATGATTTTTTCTGCCCTTGGTAGTCAGAAAATGAGAGCGCGTAGTGTTGGTGCATCATGGAAGCATCATTTTAAGGAAGCAAATGAGGCTGTCTGCAGTCTGGCTAGTGTCAAGGTGTATTATCATGAGACAAAATAAAAGATAAGGCAAAATCAACGTGGTGACAAAGTAAGGAGGGGATGGGCTGGGGACCAAGAGCAAAAGCTGGGTATCTGAACAAAGTCAGAGAAGGAAAATCAAATCTAGAGCCAGAACAGGAATGCCGACTTTACCACGACATATTTCTATAAGGTTTTGGAAGTCAAGTCATTTCTTCCTTGTGAGAGTAAGCATCTTCTTAGGGAAAATATCGCCCCCCCCCCCAAAAAAAAAAAAAAGTCCTGGTCTCAAGTCACAGAGGAGTTATGATAGTCTCCAATGATTTAGGGAGGGTTTGTGGACAAGAATGTTAGCTTGTCTTGGAATGAAGCTGGCGTTCTAATAGAGGTAAAGAGCTGCTTACATCATTTCCTTTTTTTAAATATATGCACATTTAAAAACTCATGTAGGAGATTGGAGGATCCCAGGATGAAATGCAGGCTATGCTAAGATAATCTAACTATATTACAGACATAGGAAATGATCTTACCACAGTGTGTGGTGAAGGGAACCTGCTGATCTAAGTAACTTTGGGAATGAATAGAGACTATATGACCAAAAAGAAAAGGAACCGTGTATAAGCACTGCACTCTATTGGCGAAGATGTACCCACAGGAGTGGGTTAATTTTGGAACCACTAGATGTGGACATCGGCATGGAACAATAAATAAATGGGTGGTGGATGTTGGGAGGCAAGTTCCTCACTTTTGGAGCAGAAGGTTACCCGTAAGCCAAGGGGAGAGGCTAGAATTCTTCATGGGCTGCTGGATTGGAGACATCAGTAGGAATTCACGTTTAGCTTAATATAGACACAAATAAATACACACTGAGATATTTATAGATATGTGTAGATACAACTGGTTTGCACACACACCTATATTTCTTTGTTTTGCCGACGGAGAGGACCTGAGAATAACAGCACCCCGGCAGCAAGAAGCTACTGGTTTCTAAAACCATTCTCCCATAATAGCAACCAAGAGTCTTGGGAGATGTGGCTGATTTAGGATTGGGGCAGGAGATAAAAGGTAAGCCTGCGGCACCTTGCAGTGGCAGAAAAATAAGGAAGAGCTCCAAGGAAAACAGTAGTAACAACGGCGAAAACAAAAACAAAAAACCCCCACGATGACAGGAATATGTCCAAGGGACACAGGAGCCAACTGAAAATCTCCCAGTGACCAAAGCTGGAACCCTTTGAGCAGGAAAAGAGATAGTTTGGGATTAGAACTCAAAGCATGAAATAAATATCATTTAGATCATACCGATCTAAATACATGATTAAATAAATAAATAAATAAGAATAGACAAATCTTCTCTGTAGAATTCCAAATAATTTTTGTAGAGCTAATTTGTATACCGACAATTCTCATTTCAACATAATATGAAATTATATGAGTTATTAAAAATCCTGTATTTGTTGAGGCAAAAACTAAGGCATGTTAAGCCACGGGGCATCCTTGAATCGAAGTCAGCCAGCTCAGGGTCATACGAAGCCATCGGTGGGCAGATTTTCACCTGCTTCGCCTTTAGGTTTCCTTGGTAATGAACCTTATCTGGTAGCTACTATTTATACCCACTCTGTCTTAAGCAGACGCCTCTCCTGAGTCTCACCATATCGATTTGAATTTCCAGGTGAGTGTGAACTTGCACAAGAGCACATCCACGTCCAAAAAGGCACACCTTCCAAAGAAAAAGAAATGTAACAATATTTGTTTGTGTTTGTAGCTAAAACAAGATCTCAGTGTCTACTAGTTTCTGAAAAACCACAAGCACGATGGGATGTGTCATCTGCCTGATCACCCATTCCAGGGTGTTCGCGGAACGTCAGGACTGCAGTGACTCAGCGGCAGACACGGCCGCCACGCCCCTTGTCCTCCTGAAGTGCCCCGAGAAGGGGTGGGCCGCGTGACTAAGCCCGTGGACATTTACAGTAAAGTTACGTGTTGCTCAGAAGTAGCACCAACAGTGCCTTGTTTTAAAAAGCAAAACAGACACCATCGCAACTGCTGAAAAATATATCCAGTCTTTTCTCTATGAAAGTTTTGACAGCCTGAGACATCGGAAATGATGGTAGTGCATTGCTCAACCTTCCTTACTCTCTCCTACAGGGTCTGTGTCACAGCGTATGTGGCCTGTTCTAGCCCACCCAGGTCGCTGTGAATCACAAGCCCTCCCCAGAGAACCTTCTGAGAAGAGAGGGCACTTTACATCACCGTCCCATCAAATGGCAGGCCTCAGGGAGCCCTCACATAATCTCAAGTAACAATCTTACCTTTAAAATCCCTTTTTCTTCTATTACAGATGTAACAGCAGTTAGGGTAGGTATGACCCCAAAAGAAGAGCAATTCTTAAAGGGAAATTCTTAAGAAACCCAAATGAAGCTTAGAATATAAATAACAGATATGCCGTTAAAAATAACTTTTTCCCATCCTACAAGCCGCTTATTGCAGAAACCAGTTATCACGCAAGACCCAAAATTTTAGGTACATATAAAAGTTCACAACTGGATCGGAACACTCCTTTTCCACAGCTTACTCTCTCTTGGAGGTCAAGTCTAAACATACCTCTAACACCAATGTGCTTGAAAAGCACCAATGACATAAATATTTTCAGTGGGGTTAACTAAATAAAAGCCCCTAAATTTAAAATCTGCTAACCCAGTCCCTGGCCAACATTTTATGCTGATCTGTAATTCTTACACTATTGTAAAATGGTGCAGTATTGTAATTACTAGATGGGGTTTGGGTACTTTATTTTTGTAATTTCCTTTATGTAATGGAAATATTTCCTATTCCAGGACCATATAAACACTTGAAGAGAGGACAAGGTCAGGTTGACAGATTGCGGGATATAGATTGGCCACCTAAGCTATTTGAGGTCGACGCTCACTGCGATCTTGAATGTTTGCACCTGCTGTGCAGAAAGTAGATGTCCTTGGACACCTTACAAAGCTCAGCTGGTGCACAAGTTGGGGAGAAGAAGGCGGCTGGCAAAATGATTCCCTTACCAACTCATTCAACCCCCTTCTCCATCTCCCTTCATGACATTTGGTTTACATCAATGGCAAAAACATGAGTCATCTTTCACTTTTTAGCTACAAAGGAGGGGGTGACCTCTGACCCCCATCGCTGTGCCTGGCACTTAAAAACTGATACCACATGCTAGGCTTTCAGAGTCCACTCTGTATTCTGTACTATCATTGACAATGTGAATTTGGGGGGTATCACCACTGTTGCCCTTTCTCCATGTGAGATGCTACCTTTTGGCTTCATTGTCCCCTTATAGAAAATATATGTGGTGGCTGCTGCCTCTATGAAGATACCCGCCATTGTCACAAATTATGGAATGAAGGGAAGGTATTTAAAAAACTTATTCTTCATTAAAACTATTTCCATAAACATTAAAAAAAAATTTTAAGGGGGAGGGGCACCTGGGTGGTTCAGCCGGTTAAGCATCTGACTTTGGCTCAGGTCATGATCTCGCAGGCTGTGAGTTCAAACCCCGTATCAGGCTCTGTGCCGGCTCACAGCTCAGAGCCTGGAACCTGCTTCCGGTTCTGTGTCTCCCTCTCTCTCTGCCCCTCCCCTGCTTGCTCTCTCTGTCTCTCTCTCTCTCTCCCTGTCTCTCAAAAATAAATGAACATTAAAAAATTTTTTTAATTATTTCCCTTCCATATTAGATAGCTTAAAATTAGAATAACCAGATTTCTAAAAAAAGGATGGAGAGAAAGGGAGGGCGGGCAGGAGGGAAGACAGAGACTGCTGGAGAGGCAAAATCATCCATGAGGAAAGGAGATAGGTAAAAACAATACAAAGAAGGATTACACTCCCCACCCCCTCAAAAAAACCTTTCTTGTCACCTTGCAAAGATTATATGAAAATTTACAAGTTATAATCAAATTAAATAAAATATTTAATTAACAAGGAAATATGCGTCCTTCACATAATTACTGAATGTAATTTAGAGAGAGAACTGGTATTCTTCAGTTGTAGCTTGACAGAGAAATAGAGGCAGAATGAAAGTACTCACTGTCTCTGCCCACGTTGGCAAAGCGTGACAAGTTACCGTCCCCAAAGTAGCTGAAACAATGAGAAAAAAAAGAATAATATTACTAGCTTATCACCTTACTGCTTACTTCACTTACACATTCTAGCCTCTTATGGTTTGAAATCTAAAGTAAATATCTGGAGGCCGGCCTAATGTTGCCTATTTTGACATCCATCTGATAAGGCCTCGTCATTTATCTCCCCTGTGGTTTTGCTTTTTTGTCCGCTTAAAAATTTCTGTCTACGTTCTCACTTGTAACAGAAGACGTGGAAATCTCTTTCAACCCTTCTGGAGGAAGTTCTTGTATGAAGAAGCATAAAATGCTCTTATATTTTATCAAAGACATTTCACATCGTGGCATGTGACAATAGAAAGTTAATAAAGGAGAGTGATCAATGCTTCCCCCAACGTTCTGAGAGTTAGTCTTGCCTAGCTATTTCACCACATCTTAGCTAATCACAAGTAAGAGTTGCCTAAGAGAGGAAAGAATAGAGGCGTCTGGGTAGGTGGGATATAGGATCCAGTTAGCAAGTTAAGGAAGCACACCAAGTCGTCTGTGGTTATTTATACTTCAAAAGGGCTCAAAGGCTCTGAAATTTCATGAAGCATTGTCCCAGGTTTAGCAAATATGAAATTGTTAAACATCGTCCGAAAAAAAACGTTTGTGGAAAAGTAGACCAAAGCCTATCCAAATTATCCTTTTGAATTGCATGACTCAAAATGTTTTGAAAATCACATTAAATCTATCCAGTTACACATATTTCATGGAGTGCTTGGTACTAAACTAAGTATGTGAAATTGTGGGTATCCAGAAGGTTTTTAAAGAACTTACCGGTTTTACTCTAGGACAGTAACAATTCAGTGAGACATTGTGGGACAAAGATCAGCAGAGGAAACAAGTCGGAGAATTGTTCCTGGTATTTGGGTAGAATTTCTCCCCTTGAAATGACTGCTGATTCCAATAACAGATAAGCCTTCGTGGAGAATGAACCCCATCTTTGAGTCATCTTAATCTATAACTGGATTTGCAATGATTTTAGATAGCTAATGCCTCAAACCTAGTTACTTGGAGGAAACAAGAATAAATCAATCTTAGGGAAAGATTATGTCATTAGAAGCTTAAAATTACTTCAAAATCCTTCATATGGATTGTCCATCATCCAGTCAAAAATAACGAAGCGTAAAAGGAAACAAGACCATATGACCAAAAACCGTACTAGCAATAGTCCACAGAAGCAGACATATATGGATCTAAATCATGCACCTATCAGAGATTTGTTTTTAAATACGATACACTAAATGTTTAAGGAATTGAAAGACAAGACCAAAAATTTCGACCAAGAACTATAGAAGAGAACCAAAGCGAATTTTAGAACAGAAAAAACACAATACGTGAAATTAGTTGTCAGTGGATGGATCTAAAGGAAATTTCCAGAATTGATTGGGGAAAACGTACAGATTGGCACCAACATTTGATCATAATGGTGAATCCGTGTGTTGAAAGCGATCTAGGAAAAATGTGCATAGGGAAATATTTTTATTTGGTTTCTCTTTATCTGAATGAATAAATAATCCATGTATTCAACTATGTAATTCAACAAAACAATTTAGATATTTAAAGGGAAATACAGACAGCATCTATTGTGACATGTGTCTCTCACGAAATAGAATCATTCCAAGCCAATGCATAATTCACATTATTTTTATCCTACTCAACTCTAATATAACTTTATCTGAACTCAAAGCTTAGGAATTCTCAAAACTTGGATTTATTTCTTTCCTCTTGGGCCAAATGCTTCAGAGAAAATACTTGATCAGGAGTTGTGAATCTAGGCTTTAGTCTTATCATTGCCACTATCTCTGACTGACAATGACTCATGGGGCTCTCACTTTCTGACTCTTTAACATGAAAACATGTTACAGATGAGCTCAAGGCTCAGTTTCTCTCAGCTATAAAGGTCAAGATATGAAAATAATAATAGTAATAATAACCATTATTCGGCCCTGTGAAGAAGGGAGGGTGTATGTTATAAAAAGAGAGAGAGAAAGAAAGAAGAAAGGAAAGAAGCAAAAGGATTCCAGAAACAAAGGGCACAATATAACCCTCTCCATGGATTGAAATTGCAGTTTCCTCAGATTAACTGTGAGGAAACAAGAAGCCAGACATTGACGAATTTTTAATGCTTTCTGGAAGGAGAAATACACTTTTCACACTAGGAATTCACCAGAAGTTGACCCTATAAATTTCTGTGCGTAAAAACCTATACAAGAATTAACCCATTTTACATCTGTGTGGTGTTTTGAGTTCACAAGTTCTCCATACGTTTCATCTATTTTGATCTTTATGACAAGTGCATTAGGTACCGATTGGTGCCTAGAAAAAATGGGCACTGACAAAAATGTCCTGGGTTCAGGACCTCAGGATTGTGTTCTCATTTAAAGGACGGATTTCTTTTGGATTTATATTCTCTCACTTGACTCTCTAGTGATCAAAGTATTTGAGAATTTGTTATTGTCAGGAATGTATAATGCAGACAAGTTACTTTATTAGAGCCATATTCTCAACCTACTGGATATCCTATTCTGTATTAAAATCAGATAATAACTCAGAATAATTCTTAGCATAGCGCTGATGTTCAAAAAACGTTAAAGGTTATTTGATATTCCTTGCATTCATGCAGTATCTGAAATGGCTCGTCTGGGATCTCACATGTTGTAGGTGCTCAGTATATATTTATTGAAACAGATTCTTAGACTAAAGTGGTACTCTGTGAATATCATATCAAAACTCTAGGGCTTACCAGGTAAGTTGAGAAAAAAACCTTCAAGGAATTTGCAACTTAGTGTTTACATAATCCCTAAATGAAGAGATTTGAATTCATTAATATTAGGTTTTGCTTATATGTTTTCTGTAGATAAGGTCACCTCACTGCATTGGTCTTCTGCTTCTAAACTTATTGGCTTACTTTTGCTAAATATAGTGTAAGCAGAATTTGTGGATTTCCTTTAGCTTTTTGATTTGTCACACTGAACTTTGGGGATTGATAACAAAAGAAAAGCAATCAAACATCACAGGTGTTCCTGAACCTACGTAGCACTTACTAAATATATGTGATGGGAAAGAGTGACACTTTTCCCCAAGGGAGTCAGTGAGTGGTGGTAACGTTTAGGAGGAGAATTATTATCATCATTATTATTATTATTATTATTTTGAGGAAAGGAATTTCTATTAGGGAGAGAGAAAAGGTGAGAATGGAAATTTAAGAGAAAATAACAGGCTATTTTTGATAGAAATATATATGGTACCTGAATTTCCTCCATGTTGAAAGTCCATACTTGTTCTTTTTTTTTCTCTTGTGCTTAATTTCATTATTTATAAATTACATGGGAAAATGACACTTCTATGCAATTTATAAGTATTTTTTCATGAGTGGAAAGAATCATGTTATATTTACACTATTTTCTATGGCTTATGTCTAAACGATGTAAGCTTGTTGGTATGCAGACTCTAGTCATTGTTCCATACGATGGTATGTGATCTGTAGGGCTACGGGTAGTCTCATTCTAGAACTGTATAAACTGCTTAGCATAACGAATCTCTTGTAATAGAGAGCCTTCATTTAAAAAAAATATATGGCAAACGTAGCTCAGTCACCCCTACACTGGCACAGGAGACTATTTGTCTTGTCTTCTCTAGCGAGATGTCTAGCAGAAGTGGAAAAAGACAAAAAAAAAAAAAAAAAACAACAACAACAACAAAAAAAAAACTTACTGTGGGAGCACATGACCATAAACCGTGTTGCAAGAGCCTCGCTAAATGTCCTGAACACAGGAGGCACTCAATCAATACTAGTGACTTGAACTGAAAATTAATCCAGTGGTTTGGAGTTCTATTTTGACTAAACGAAAGTATAGTGCGATATACTTGTCCACTTTCGGGTTAACCAGTTCATTTTTATTTGCCTGTTCGTTTTCAGTTTGTGAATGTTCCGTTCACTGATAAGCTGATATTTTCCCCATTATCTTTCCTCTCTTGTAGACATTAGCTTTCCTAAGACATGTTCATCGTTAATACACAATCGACACATCTTACCAGTTACGTTAGAGGTTGACTTGCTTGAAAAACAATAGAGTTATTTCTTCTCCTGACCCCTAGCCAGGTAGCACCTCCTGGCAGCCTGGCTGGAAACACAGCTGCTGTCCCAGCCTGTGGCCTCAGCTGCTCTGGGTCAGAGAGGTGAAGGAAAGAAAGCTAGAGCCCGCTCCCACTAGGTCATGAGAGCAGGTCATGTGCATTTTTTCCTAGCTCCATGTTGAGTAACGTCAACCGGCTATCTTCAAATTGGCCATGCTAGGAGTGTTTACACCATGGAAATCAACAAATGTTACAAATCAGTGCTTCCTTCCCTCTCCCCCTACCCAGAGAGCCAGTAGTTAAACATTTACTGCCACACTACTGGCTGAGTATGAGGTGGAAAGACAACTTGAAGACAGGTAGAGAATGAGATCACCAACTATTTAGAGGTTCCAGAGTAAAGACAAAAAGAGAATTAAGCAAAAGGGCTTCATATCCTCCAGTCCTCATCAACACTAAGAGGAAGACTGCTCTTCTCTGGAGGCAGTGTAATAGTGGACTAAGAATGGAAGGAGCTGGGTTCTGGTCTCATGCTGCCACTACATGTCTGTGGATCTGAATGACTCATTGAGCCCCTCTGTTTTCTCGCCTCTAGTACAAAATGTGGCATGTGGCTTAGATCCCCTCACTCAGAGTAAATGTGGTTCATGGACCACCAGCATGGGCATCATCTGGGAGCTTGTTGGAGAAGCAGAACCTCAGGCCAACCTGAGATTTACTGAAAAGAAACTGCATTTTAATAGGATCCCTAGGCCGTGTCATGTGGGCATCTGCCGCAGCACTGGACCAGGCTGGCGGTTCCCAAACCCCGATGAGTATTTGGAGGGATTTTTTTAAAGGTATTTCTGGCCTTCACTCCTAATCCATTTGGATTGAGATTTCTGGGAATGAATCTCAGAAGTTTTATTTTATTTTTTTAATTTTCCAAGAAGATTTTGAAGATCAGTGATGGGAGCCACTAGCCCAGATGGTCCCTTCCAGTTTTTATAGTCCCTGGAAAGTTACTAGCCTCCAAGATATGTTATCCTTATTTCTGCCCAGTTACTCTGCTGACAGTTATTAAAATTGGCAAAAAAAAAAAAAACCCAAAAAACCCTTTTGAACGGTTTTAGGGACTACAAAATTTTAAGCCACTTTTATTTCATGAGATATGAGAAGACTCTATGAAAAGATTAACTTTTGGAGTGGAGACAACAATCTTCTAGATACGAAAAAAAAAAAAATGCCAGCAGGGACAGACGACTTCTGAGAGTTGGAAGAGATACTAAAAGAAAATAATGTTGAGTTCAGCATCTTCTGATTCTCTTGGCCTTTCTTCCATGTTGGAAGGCAGCCCTGCAGTTTGAGACACCACCCCTCCATGTCTTTCCAGCAGGAATGAGGGGGAAGACGGTTGGGACTAGCCAGCCGCCTCTGCCTTCTTGCATGGAGATACGGACCCTACAGAGTTCTGCTGACTTGCGGGTCCAGGCTGGGTCACACGGCCACCTTCAACTGGAAGGCGTTTGCGGAATATCTGAGTTTTAACTTTCAGATGACACTGCTAAGGCTTTTGCTTTCTACCCTTTTACTCTTCCTGCACAGACCAAAAGGCGTTCTCTCTCTACTTTGCCAAAGTAAATTTCAGAGTTCCACTTGGTCTGCTTAGTAATTAACTTCGTAATGAAGTCTGCTCCAATTATTTCCACCTCATGATTTCCTCATTTTCTGAGCATTTGCATATACACTTTATAACACTGCAGCACTACTTATATATCTATTGTTCTAACATAGACTTTTTTTTTTTTTAGTTTATTTATTTATTTTGAGAAAGAGTAAGTCAGACGTGGAGCTTGAACTCAAGAACCATGAGATCATGACCTGAGCTGAAATCAAGAGTCAGACGCTTAAATGACGGCCACTCAGGCGCCCCTAGATCTGTTTTTTAATAGCTTATCTCCTGTCCTCCTCAAGAACAAGTTATTCTTGCAATTCCTTCTGTGTCTAGAACTGCACTATGCCTAACAGTGCTTACTAAGCTGAACTGAGAAAAATGTAGGCTGGCCACTGTTCTCTCTGTGCAGGGTAGCATGTGCAAAACTCTGCAGGCAGCACAAATCCTTTCTGTATGCCGTGAACTCTTTCTGACACTTTGGAAGCTTATGGTTAATACAAATCACAAGGACCACAAATGCGAATCATAATTGTGGCCCCCTGTAAATTTCAGTGATCCTTAATGAAAGATTGGATTTGAGTGGCTTGTACGCCATCCAAGAGATTTTCTCAGGGAACCTTATGATTCGAATCAGACTACAATATTCTGTCTCTTGGAAGAGTTGCCAGGAAAAGAACATGCTGGATGCATGAGTTACCACTGCCAAGCGTGAACCCTGAGAGTCAGTGGCCTGGAACCCCATTGGCTGTTTCAAGTACAGGCACAGGACACACCCCACAGCAGCCAGTGACTTGCGGGTTAGTTTATGAGGGGAAAAAAAATCAACAAACTACTTATTATGTATATTTCCTCTCCTTCCCACTCCCCAGCCTTCTGCTTCGAGTTATTTTTGTACTCATCTCACACTTTCTGTATTTTTCAGACATGCATTAACAAATTAGAGAGACGATTTTTACTGGTTCTTGCAATTTTCTCCTGATGGATGGATCTTTGAAACGTTATGTGTGAAACACATTGGTTTGAAAACAACCACAAGTGGCAAAATGGTGATTCAGGAATTATTGGGTCAAAAAGGAAGAAAACAAGAAAGGAGCAGGGAGAGAGAACTGAAAACCCTACAGGAAAAGAAAAGCTATGGTGACACCCATGGGAAGCAAGAAATGCAAATTTTAACAGTCAAATTGAAAAGTCAAAAATATATCCTGCTTCTTTCTTCACGGCATAATTTATCAATGTAGCACATTTCTGAGTACATATTCTGTTCTTCAGATCATAGTTATGTCTACAAACAAAATTAATTCGGGGCAAAAAGAAACTGCACCAAAAGTAACACTGGGTTAATATTTAAAATTTTTTTGTGTTGATTTTTGAGAAAGAGAGAAAGAGAGAGCGAGCAGGGAAGGGGCAGGGAAAGAGAGGGAGACAGAATCCAAAGCAGGATCTATGCTGTCAGCGCAAAGCCCAAGGTGGAGCTTGAACCGTGAGATCATGACCTGAGCCGAAGTCAACGCTCAACCGACTGAGCCACCCAAGCTCCCCTGGGTTAATATTTTTAAATGGCCTGATGCTAAATGGCCCACGTGACTGACTTTTTCACCTCCAACTAGTTGGTGTAAGTCAACTGTCTACATGGATAAAAAATATGACACACATTTTATTAACCAATATTATGACCTGTATATTTCCCCATTCTTGACCCTTCTTTCAGAAGGGGTGAAAGATCCTCTTGGAGGAAAAAAAAAAAGTGTTCACCTGCACCTGCTAAGCTGCTATGCTCATCTTTTGAGTCATTGTATTATTTTGGGCTTCATTTTGGCCCGGTACTTCTAGAAGGAGATTCATTAACAGCCAAACGAGAACGGGATTGCCACGTTTCCTCTTTGAACATTTCAGATGTTGCCACTTTGTGTTACTTCTTAGAAGGAAGGAGTCTTAAGTACAAATTTTGTTTGAGGGAAGTGAGAAAGCTGAGGAAAGTACCACGGTTAATTTTGTCTGCTAAGACCTGTCTCAACAACCAGTGCTTTCTCTGGGTTGCAGGGCTTTGGGGGAGCCAAGAGGAGGAGGAGCAAATAGATTAAATTCCACACTATACCACGTGACTTTTTGGTGGAGTGCAGGAAACCCAAGATTCAGGCTAACATTTGAAACACCAACCTTCAGGAGCGCCTGGGTGGCTCAGTCGGTTGAGCGTCCGACTTCGGCTCAGGTCATGATCTCACAGTCTGTGAGTTCGAGCCCCGTGTCGGGCTCTGTGCTGACGGCTCAGAGCCTGGAGCCTGCTTCTGATTCTGTGTCTCCCTCTCTCTCTGCCCCTTCCCTGCTCATGCTCTGTCTCTCTCTGTCTCAAAAATAAATAAACACATTAAGAAAAAAAAATTAAAAAAAAAGAAACACCAACCTTCATTTTAAGATTAAAAGACATTAAAAAAAAAAAAAGATACACTCATAACCAGAAGATCTACTCCTAAGAATATACCCAAGAGAATTGAAAATATATGTCCGCACAAAAAAACTCATATGAATATTAATAGCAGCATTATTAATCAGAGCCAAAAAGTGGACACAACCCAAATTTCCATCAACTGATACACAGAGTTAAAAGACATGGTAAATACCTATACAATGGAATATTATGCAACACAAAAAGGAATAAAGTACTGATTCCTACCCAACATGGATGGACCTTGGAAACATTATTTTCAGTGAAAGAAGACAGACACAAAAGACCGCATGTTGTATGATTTTTATTTTATATGAAATGTCCCTAATAGGCAAATCCATAAAGATAAAAAAGTAGATTAATGGTTCCCAATGGCTGAGAGGAAATTGAGAATGGAGAGTGAAAATCAATGGATAGTGGGATTCTTTGGGGGATGGTAAAATTTTTCTGGAATTAGATCATGGTGATGGTTGTACTTTGTAAATGTACTAAAAACTACCAAATTTTACTTTTTAAAAGGGCAAATTTCATGACATGTGACTTATAACTCAATACAAAATAATAATAAAAGCTATACTCTTGCTATCAAATGGCTTTTAACATGGTTACATTACCACATAGATGTCTCTGAGACGTATCTCCCAAATACCACACAAGTTTTTAAAAGGAAGGAGACCATCAAAGGAGCCAATTTCAGTGTGGTAAAAAATTAATCAACTAAAAAATGCTTGAGTTTCTTGTTCTTTTCATATAGGTGGCCTCATTTTTAAGTCAATTAAAGCAAGTAGACCTGAATTGAAATCACACAGATTCACAAGGTCTGTGGTGGGCAAGTCTACGGAGGGAGCCTGGCTGTCTTAGGCCTTCTTGTCTCATCTGTGGGACTTCCTGACCTTTTGTGTCGAGTGCCCTGAGATAGCGAGTATCCTTGTGAAGTTCGACCACATTCTTTCTGCACGCCTATGGCTGCCCTCCACCTTGGCTCTGAAGAGCTTAACCAGGGCTTGAAATGGCATGCCCCCTCTCTCAGCTGCAATCAGTTCAACCCAAAGAATGATGCTTTAACAGGTGCACCCGGGCGGCTCAGTCGGTTAAGCTCCCGACTTCGGTTCAGGTCATGATCGTGAGGTTTGTGAGTTCAAGCCCCATGTCTAGCTCTGTGCTGACAGTGCAGGGCCTGGAGCCTGCCTCGGATTCTGTGTTTCCCTCTCTCTCTCCCCTTCCCCCACTTGTGCTCCGTCTCTCAAAAATAAATAAATATAAAAAGGATCTTTTTTAATTTTTTAAGTAAAAAAAAAAAAAAAAGAATGATCCTCTATAGGTAAAACTTGAGGCCTCAGATCCAAGAAGCAGGGAGACACCCTTAGACAGCAGGCAGACTCCTTGTGTGTGTCAATGGCAACAGAGGGAACAACTCAAAGAGGTCCCACTCTTAGTCTTTAGGGTAACCTTCTGGCCTATCTAGTGGCCTGTTAGCCATGCCACTAGGAAGCTCCAAAAGATTAAATTCTACGTAAAAATCCAAGGAACTTTGGATAATTCACTGAGCGTTTTCTACGTTAAATCAAAAGTTAGTCACTGAGTAAGTATTAGTTTCAACTCAGCTCAGTTTCCCATCATTATAATGATAAATTTAAGGGATGGATCCTATGCGGTCCTCACAAATCATTCTTTAGCTAGAGAATGAGGCCCTGATACAGGGTCAACTTTCTGTCCACCAACTCCCTCCTTTTCAGACATTCTCTGCCTAGAAGACACCTCAGAATCTTGTGTATCTGGTCTCCTGGAAGCAGACCCAGCCCTAACATTTGCACGTAGGGGCAAGAGTATACAGATGAGGGCCCCCACCCCTCAAACCCACGGCCAGCCCCTTTTGTTTTCTTAGCGTATGTTCAGTGTCGCAACTTGAGGGACCTCGGGCACACTCACAGGCATGTGGATATTCCAGCCCAAACACAAGGGGCCTGAAAAGAGCTGACCTTTGGTCACTATCAGGCTAGGGATCCAATTCATAGCTGCGATGTTGTGACTTGAAGAATAGCTCCCACAGGTTCTAGAAGCAGACTGGGACATGTAGGAAGAACGTTTAGGGTCCGAAGTATCCAAAGCAGGGACTAGAAGGGAGTACGTTGATTCCATGAGGGTATGTCTCCTTCTCTCCTCTTAAACTCAAGCATGGGCCTCAGCCTATGGCCCCATTTGCCTGGGTCTAAGGGCAGAACCACCTGGAGGTCTTCTCCGACTAGTGTTCCAAACGGATGCAGCCATGGAGGTACGTCTTACCTCTGACAGGAAGCTGAGCTGAGTCTTAAGCCACCTTCTTTCTTACCTTAATCCGTTTCTCCATAATACAGGGTACACATCTTAGAGGTGTCTATAAGCATGCAAATAAGGAAGAAGGTCTTGGTGAATTCTCTTCTCACAGGAAGGAAAGAAGTCCATGTGATGTGGGGTAAACTAGGCCAAGGCTGAGGTCCTGAAGAGACCATTTTATTTTATTTTATTCTTGAAATGTTTTTTTTTTTTAATGTGTATTGATTTAGTTTGAGGGAGAGAGCGAGAGCGAGAGCGAGAGAGAGAGAGAGAGAGAGAGACAGAGATAATCCCAAGCAGTCTCCATGTTGTCAATGCAGACCCTTGACACACCCTGAGGTCATGACCTGAGCCTAACTCCAGAGTTGGACCCTTAACCTACTGAGCCATCCAGGCGCCCTGAAGAGACCATCTTATTTTTATTTTTTATTATTTATTTATTTATTTACTTAAAAAATTTTTTTAACGTTTATTTACTTTTGAGACAGAGAGAGACAGAGCATGAATGGGGGAGGGTCAGAGAGAGAGGGAGACACAGAATCCGAAGCAGCCTCCAGGCTCTGAGCCGTCAGCACAGAGCCCGATGCGGGGCTCGAACTCACGAGCCGTGAGATCATGACCTGAGCCGAAGTCGGACGCTTAACCGACTGAGCCACCCAGGCGCCCCAAGAGACCATTTTAAACACACATTTCTTGCATGTGTAATTACTAAGCTCTTGTTCTCTCTCACTGAGACACTCAGCAGGACTCAGGAGTTTTTCTCTTTTTGTTGAGCATCGAAAGTGGTTTTTGTTCCTACGGGGATAATTCAGAAATTGTCGTTAAGTGTAATGAATTTTTATAATAATGCGCATAATTACGTTTTGCGCGAATGAGCATTTGCAGTGTGATGTGTCTGTGCACGTGTCCCCCTTGCGCCCCGGAGTGCTAGCGAGTAAAGGGAGCATACTTTCTCAGAAGCACAATTTATTATGGTCCCTTTTCGAAAACAGAAGCGATTTTTCTAGAAAGGAGAGAAATAGAGAGTGGCTGGGTAGCGCATTTCTAAGGAGGAAAGGTGAACTCAATTCAACTTTAGTTTTATGTGGTTTTTCCTCCCAATATTCTGTAGCAAAAGTGAAGAAAGTTGTCTGTTACGTTCTCAGTACTCCCTCTCATTAGTCCTGACTTCCCGTGTGTGTGTATGTTTATAGATGTATTTATACCTATAGATTTAGAATAATTGCTTGTACTGCATATATTTAAGCAGAGCCTTGTCCTGGTCTATAATCAGTAGAGACTCCCTTCTGGGAAAACGTTCTTTGTTACCACACGATTTACTCCACAGTGTGGTGCTTTCCAGAGATACACCCTTCCTGGGGAGATTGTTTCCCCAAACAGACCAGAAGTGCTCATCCAGGGAGGACCGTCTTCCAGTAGTAACTCCTCCCTTTTCATTTCTTCAGTATGTACACCTCGATTCTTTCCACCCCGCTGACTTCTGCCGTCCTGTACCAGTGGCCAGGTTCCTGCCTGGCCCAGCGGCTGTAGGCACGGGATGGGGGCGGGGAGCCTGGAGACCAACAACTTGTGGGGAGTGGGGAGGAAACTGGAAGATGAGCAAGCTCCTTCCCACCCCCTTGCTCCATGGTTCCTTTGAACTTCACTTGCAGAACACAAATTCCGGGCATCTGGGTGGCTTCGGTTAAGCAACTGACTTCGGCTCAGGTCGTGATCTCAAGGTCTGTGAGTTGCATGGCGGAGCCTGCTTAGAATTCTCTCCTGTTCCCTCTCTCTGTGCCCCTCCCCCACTTGCTCTTTTCTCTCTCTCTGGCTCAAAATACATAAATAAACTTAAAACACAAAGTCGAAGATAAAGCTATCGAGAATTTCAAGAGATGAGCACAGAGCATGAAGCCCCAGGCCCAGGTGTCCCCTACTGAGCCAGGGGCTGCCCTGGTGGTCCTCACTCTTTACCTCTTTTGATATCTTTTCTGGGGCCCGGCTTGGTGGTGGACCCAGGATGGTAGTTAATATACACCTGTGGAAGCCGTTCTTTAACAGCCAGTCGCTATTGTCAGGGCGGGGGCAGGGGGTGTCCAGCATCTTCCAGAGACTGTCTTCTGCCTGCACTCCTATCACTCGCCTGCCAACGCCCACCAGAGAGGAAATCAGGAGTCTGGCCAAGATATTCATCTGTAATTTACACCTTTGCTCTGACTTCGGAAATACATCACCCCTGAAAGATGGGCAATTCTCCTGTTACAAAAGAATTCTATCACAGGCTCCATGACTTCTGTGCCAGGTTGGCATCCTCTGGTTTTCCTTCTTTCTGTTCTCAGTGATCAGGAAGGGCACACAGGGTCCACAGTATGCCAGCCACCTGCATTGCCTAATGGATGGCAGACTGCATCTTTATCCGCTGGGGACAAATGATGGGTGGACAAAGGGTGAGCAGGGGATGGTCTCCCACCTAATTCTGAATTCATCTTGGCCCCATTCCTCAAGCAGATTTAAATGTTCTTCCCGCGGCACACAGATGTACTCGTTTTGTCCATCTATGTCTCGATTTTATTATTTTTCTCGATTTCGTGCACACATATTGTTTACATCAGAGTTTTCTTTTCTCAGGTAGAAACATAAAGTCTCCACTCCGTTGTTTAATGACACATTCACAGGGGTGCCTGGGTGGCTCAGTCGGTTAAGCGTCCAACCTCGGCTCAGGTCATGATCTCATGCTTTGTGGGTTCAAGCCCCGCATCAGGCTCTGTGCTGACAGCTCAGAGCCTGGAACCTGCTTCAGATTCTGTGTCTCCCTCTTTCTCTGCCCCTCCCCCCACCTCCTCCCCCCACCCCTGCCCCAAAATGAGTAAAAACCTTTAAAAAACTTTTAAATGACACATGAAGTAAAACATGGTTTTCGAGGTAACATCACTTTTCTCATTGAAAAGTTACACACGTTACAGACAATGTGGAAACTTTAGAACCAAAGGGAATCAACGACCACCAGAATTGCCATCTTACCATCCAGAGATAATTATTTAGCATTTTAGCACATGAATTTCAGGTCTTCCTCATGCATACATGTTTATGGAGCCTATATTACTGAGATGTTGTAAATATATGCTTTATAATGTGTTTTTATTCATTCAATAAATACCACAAATATATGCCATGTTATTAACTATTAACACGGTTTTTAAATGTTTTTAAATGTCCCACACATTTGGGAGCATGTGGAAAATAAAGATCCTGAGGTCCCTCACTCTCAGAGTCTAACTCATAAATCTGAGATGAGGACCAGAGATCTGCATTTTGAAAAGCATCCCAGGTGATTCTGAGGTAGATGATTCTCAGCACCTGCTCTGACAAACAGGATCTACACTGATTTTTAATTGCTACACGGTGTTCCATTATATAGATGTCATAATTTATTAAACCAACCCCATATTGTTTAATTAACTGTAGTTTCCAAATTTTCACTTGCATGATTAATTCCTCAGTGAATAACCTACTACATAAATCTTTCTGAACGTCTCTGATTATTTCCTTAGGAAAATTTTGCAGTGGAATTTACTGGGTCAAAGGGAACGCAAACCTGAGGAAAGTAGATGGTGTTTTGAGTGGAGAAGCAACTCTGTAAGCCGTAAAGTACTAGACTACTATGAAATATGTATGAAATATGTAACAGCTGCCATTTTTTTTGAGGAACTTTCATACGCCAGGACAGTGGTTCTCAAATTTATCATGCATGGGAATCACATTGAGGGCTTGTTAAAAACAGGTTGCTGACATTTCCTTCCTGTCCCCTTCTGATTCATTAGGTCTGGGGTGGGGCGGGGCATTTGCATTTCTACCAAGTTCGCAGATGCTGCTGCTTCTGCTGCTTTGGGAACCACACTCGGAGAACCACTCGCTAGACAGGATCCTCGATGTTGTTGTAAGTTACTGAAATTCACAGTAGTCCATTACAGTGAAGGACTGAGATTCAGTGAGGTTCTGAAACCATGAAGTTAATGATGGCAAAGCTGGGATCTGATTTCAAGTTTGATCAAAGGCTGATGCTTTTCCCGTAGGCAGTCTGGTTTCTCCCTTCATTTCACTGCCCACAAATAAAATATTTTGGATGTCTTCATACCAAGCACCAAAAGTTTCAGTGTAAACCACCCCCTTTCCAATCTATAAGAGGTACTTCAGGCAAGAGAAAAGTTAGGAAGTGTTTGGCTGAGAATGTTTTCTGGGGAAACCGGTTTAACGAATCACCCTCTACCATTCACACCAATGGGAAGGGTTGCTTCCCTGCCCTCCAGTGGCTTCACCAACATGTGGACATCAAAATAATCATTTCTCATCAGTGGCTGCAACCGTATAATAGTCCTTCCTTGGAAGAGTGCTCTATCTTCTCCAAAACCGCCTCCAGGTTTCTCCACACACTGGCCAAAACAACGTGTTTGTTCAGACAAGTCAGAAAAGACATCACATCAGTGAAAAAAAAACAAAACAAAAAAAACCACCACCAACAACAAAGAATTCCTGTCAAACTGGTTGGCTAATAATACCCAGCAGAACAAACACCCAGTAGACTAGTAAAGCATGGAGCCTGGTTGGCTCCTACCAGACTTGGTTTAAGAGAGGTGAACATTTCCTAACCTACACCCAGAATCACCAAGTGAATCACACACATTTCACAACTAAAGAAATCTTAAGACCTAATTATGCAATGTTTTACCTGTTTATTATCTTGGACCGCTGTCAACCTGCTGCCTTCTAATGTGTTGATAATTGTGTGTGTAGATTATTTTGGGGCGTGTCAATCAGTCTTCCTGTATTCATCCTGGGAGCTAAGCACTCTGGTAGGAGAATGAATGTTGTCTGTTTAAAATGTGTTGTGTGTGTGGCTTTTAGCATAGTTCCATTGGATGTGGATACCTGAGAAGAATCTGCTCTCACCGTGCAAAATGTAACTCGCATCCACGTTAAGCAGAAAAAATGGAGTCTGGGATGCTTTATATTGTAAGACAAGGCAATACATACCAACAGATATTTTGTCCAGAGGTTATAAGGAGCCTTGTCCAGCCTCCGGCTTTATCATTTCTAGCAACGCCGTAACTGGATAAGGACAGGCCTTAGGCAAAGAAGACACGAGAAGTCTGCTTCAGGAAGAGTGCGTGTTCATCATCTGGGTGGCTCCAGGTGCTGGAACTAGTATCAATAGTTGACCGTTTGAGATGGTGGAAACATTATAGCAATTAGAATGATCTGACAAAGGAAGGAATTTCCAATGACATAGAGGTCCCTATAAACTGAAAGAATTAACATTCAGACTCGATTGTTGTCTGTGAGGAATGCTGCCGAAGGCATGTCTACACTAGCTAAGAACTTTGACCAGCTGACTAGTAGAGATCCTATAGTACACATTTCCTCTCTCTCTCTCTCTCTCTCTCTCTCTCTGTAGTGAGGAGACTTAAAGGGGGAAAACAAGGAGTAACTATGGGTGAGGGGCGAGGGAGGCCAGAGTCACACCTGCCTGTCTTCTCCAAGGGAGTACCTGGGTGGGAGGTGGGATAGGGGTCAAGGGCATGGCAGGAATGTGTATTTTGTGAAAGCACAGCCTCCTCTGTTTTACAAACAACTCTCTGTGTTTGTGCTGATTTAGTGTCTTTCACTATACAGCTTCCTCCAAACTTAGCAATTCAAGAATTATGCATTTATGGAACTGCCCGAAACACTAGTGTCAGGGGTCCTTGGGTGGCTCGGTCGGTTAAGCATCTGACTTTGACGCAGGTCATGATCTCGCGATTCGTGAGTTTGAGTCCCGCGTGAGGCTCTGTGCTGATGGCTTGGAGCCTGGAGCCTGCTTCGGATTCTATGTCGCCCTTTCTGTCTCTGTCCCTCCCTCGCTTGTGCTCTGTCTCTCTCTCTCTCAAAATAATAAATAAACGTTAAAAAACAGTAAAAAAAAAAAAAAAAAAAAAAAAAGAAAGAAACATCTTTGTGTAGCCAAACCTTATTAACTGGCATCCAATTAGCCAGAATCATTTTGAAAATTCTATTGTTAGAAAACATAGGAGAAAATTATCTAAAACAAACCCGTATTGATAACTTAATGTCAAAAAAGGCATTTTCAGGATATAGCACAGTTTCAGTATAAATTCAGCTTAATATATGTTTAAACAATGATCACTGATATTTATAATGACTGCGTAATAAATTCTTTTATCACAAGAAGATCCTACTGCACTCTCCTACTAAGAAAAGAAGGTGAACTAATATATCTCAGGAATATTTTCAGTACCTCAGATGAAGACAAGTTTTCTATTCATTACTAATAGAGCCAGAAAATTTAATTGGCCAGCACACTCCAGTTACTTAATTGTATAAGGAAAATTCCACCTATCAATTAGTAACCATACCGTGAGTACAGAGGACCGTTGTGAATTTTAATGTGCAGAGCAGAAAATATAGCCCTGAAATCCCCAGATCCTTATGTTAAATAATCTTTATCTTGTTAAACTTCACGTTTCACTACATATGTATAAGGAAGAGTCAGTCAACTCTCTTTGGGAATGTCACAGTCACAGTTCCAGGAGTGGAACTCATTTGTATTGAGAGGCTGGAAGGAGTCATGTGCTAACTGATGGGCTTCTGTGGCCAGGCTCACTCTCTGGGCTGGCTCTGCGTTCACTTCTTGCCAATTTCATGCCCTTTGGAAAATCATTCCTTTCAGAATTCTTTTTATTTGATTTTTAAAGTTTACTTATTTTTCTTTTTCCAGAGAGAGAGAGCGCGCGCACAGGGGAGGGGCAGAGAGAGAGAGAGAGAGAGAGAGAGAGAGAATCCCAAGCAGTCTCCATGCTGCCAGCACAGAGCCCGATGCAGGGCTCGAAATCACGAACTGTGAAAGCATGATCTGAGCTGAAGAGTCCAGTGCTTAACCAACTGAGCCACCCAGGTGCCCCCAGAGTTTTGTTTTTGTTTTTGTTTTTGTTTTTGTTTTCTGAATGGGCAGTGAAAGCACCAAGGTTGGAGAAATCTGGATTCAGGAAGATAAACATGCTGAGGGCTTTTCACAGAGCTTGGCACTAGGCTGGCACCAAGAAGTTTAGCTAGGATTTACATTTCCATAAAGTATGTTATGAAGTTCTGTGTGTTGTTGTTGTTGTTGTTGTTGTTTATTGTGGTAAAATATACGTAACAAAGATACCATTTTAACCATCATTAGTATACAATTCTGTGTTCTTTTTATTTAGAGGAAAAAGACCATTTCCACTAAATGTCTGCATATTAACATAATGCAACTTGCATTAGCAATAAATATTGAGAAGAAAAGTCAAGACTAATAAGAACATCTGGTATGAAGATCAAAATAATACAATGTTCCCTACTGCTTCATAATTTTAAAATTTTTTTAATGTTTTTATTTATTTTTGAGACAGAGAGAGACGGAGCATGAGCAGGGGAGGGGGAGAGAGAGAGGGAGACACAGAATCCAAAGCAGGCTCCAGGTTCTGAGCTGTCAGCACAGAGCCTGACGTGGGGCTCGAACTCACAGACCGTGAGATCATGACCTGAGCCGAAGTCGGACACTCAACCGACTGAGCCACCCAGGCGCCCCATAATTTTAAAATGAAGTGTGAGAAGGCATAAAATGACTTCTTCCCAAGACTCAACAATATTTCAAACCCAGAAATTATTGAAAATACTCACTTTCAGTAAGTATAAAATTTACCTATACACAAAGTAGAAAATTGAAACCATGGAGAAAGATATAAACTGAAAAGTAAAGCCTCTCTTACCCTTTACAAATCCTTTTTGCCTTCCTTCCGATAGTTTGCGTGTCCTTCTAGAAATGTTTTATGCATCTGTAAGCATATACATTTACATGTATAGGTTTACAGATAGAATCACAGTATAGCTTCTATTTTCCATGTAGATTTTTTTTTAACTTAAAAGTATATCTTAAAGACCTTACAGGCTTTTAGAGAACTCACGATATTCTGTTATGGAGATATGTCACAATTTATTGATCAGCTCCTAACCAATGATCACATTTCTAGGTTTTTTTTTTTTCTTACAAAGAAAGCTGGATAAAAGAAAGAAACATGAAAGAAAGAAAGAAAGAAAGAAAGAAAGAAAGAAAGAAAGGGAGGAAGAAAACTGGACTAAATGCATTTGTACACAGATGCATATTTTTTTCAAATAAAGGCAAATGAATTCCTAGCAGATCGTTTTAATGACACTTGAAAAAGAAAGTTAAAATATACATTTAATAAGAGTATTTGGGGTGGATTGTTAGGCTGTGGGTCTCCTGGTTCCTTACTTGACATTGTGTCTTCTTAGACATGAGACTGGGGCACGTAGCCTTGTAGCTAAAAGTTTAGGACGTTGGAATCTCATCATTTACTAGTTAGACACGGCATTTAAGCTCTCTGAGCCTCGTCCTGCCCCCATGGGAGTTAGTATTACACTCAAATGACATGCTGAAAGTTGGCATTTTGGCACAGTAGCATTTAGCACTGGTAACCTCTCAATACATGAGAACATAAGTAGTTAATAATTATCTGGCGATAATGATCATTCCCTAGGAATGGTACACTAGGGCTTCCCAATTTTTTTAATATGGACAAAACCAATTTTAATTAGCCATTTATCATTGACTTGGTATATATTCCCTTCCATGCCTCAAGATTATCATTAATCCTTCTCTTGAATTTTTTTGATTTCTAGGTATCAAACATGTCGTCATTTTTTTTTTTTTTTTCACAATCATTTCCCAAAGAGTGATGTAGTTTTCACGATGCTTCGGGCCTTCACCCGGTCTTGGGTAGGAATGGGCATCTATTCCACAAGAAACCTGGTCTAGATCTGAAGGTGGGGGGGGGCGGGAAATCCTATCTTTTTAAAGACAATGTTCAGGGAGCAAATGCTTTGCATCAGAGCAAAGCAATGATGGCAAGAACATCTTAGGCTTGCTGCTTGCCGCTTGTCAAACCCTTGTGAATAGACTTTTAGGGGTTTGTGCCGTCAAATCCTCAAGCTGGAAACCAGAACCCTGGGAGCCAGCCTCCCCTGCCGCCCTTGACCAGGTTCTTCCCGTCAGGTACAGTAGCTGAGGGGGAGGTGAGAAGCCAGAGGATACACAATACTTTATTTATATATTTTTTGCCTGAGGATCACAGTGACAGCTAGAGCTCCTGGCAGCGGGGGTGGAGCTTCTGTCTGATGTCAGCCTGGGCTTGGGCCCTGTCTGCCTGGTGGCCAGGGCCATGGAGGCTTTTCTGGAGCAGCCTGCGGTGCTGTTTAGACTGTGTTCCTGGCTGCAGGCCTCCAAGCCTGGCATCCTGGCTCTCCTGCCGCAGCGCTGAATGCTGCTCGATCACTTTGCTGCTTCAATAGGCCAAATGAGTGCCGTTATTTATGACCGAGTGCCTACCATCCCAGTTTCCCCAAGCCCTAAACTCCTCCCATTTCCTCATTTCATTGTGTGGCAACTTAGTCCTGCTGGTTGTTCAGGCCCCAAATCTTGGTGTCATCCTTGACCTCACTCTTTCTCTCAATAGCGACCTAATTGGTCTTTCTACATAGGTTCCAACCCCCCACCCCCGACCATGGCTTACCGCTAACACAGCCAACAGAGTCCTCTTCCAAAAAGTTAAGTCACATTATGTCACTTCTCTTCTTAGAATCCTCTGGTGACCTCCATTTCCCTGAGTAAAGTTGAATCCCATGATGTCCTTCTAAGACCCCGTCCCTTGTCAGCCTTCTTGTCAAGTAGCTGTTCCCTTCTTCACTCACTGCTCTCCACACCCTCTGGCCCCAGGTCTGTAAGGTCCCAAATGACCCAATCACCTGCCAGCACCTCCGGCCACACTGTCTCCTTGCTAGTCTCCGAACATGCCCAGGCCACCACTACCCCAGGGACTTCTCATTGGCTCTTCTTTTGCCTGTGGCCCCCTCTCTCTCAGACACATCCTGTCCCCCACCCCATGTACACATTGCTTGACCTCTTATTTCTTTTTTGTTTTAAGTTTATTTATTTATTTCGAGAAAGAGAGAGAGAAAGAGCAAGGGAGAGGCAGAAAGAGAGGGAAAGAGAGAATCTCAAGCAGGCTCCACGCTGTCAGCACAAAGCCCGACACGATGCTCGAACCCATGAACCATGAGATCATGACCTGAACTGAAATCGAGAGTCAGATGCTTAACTGACTGAGCCATGCTTAACTGACTGAGCCCCAAACCTTTTACTTCTTTAGAAGGCCTTCCCTAATGTCTCCAGGTTTGGCTGCCCTCTCCACCCCATCCCACTCAGCTCCTGATCTCTCTTACCCTCTATTTCTTTCCACAGCGTTGCTTATTCATGAAAGATACTTGCCCATCTGTCTGTTATCCGTCTCTCTCCCCACTAGAATATAAGCTCCATGAAGACAGAGATTTTGATTCCTGCTACAGCTTCAGAACCTAGAATATTGCTTAGAGCAGGATGTACTCTAAAAATATTTGTCAAATAATTATATGAATGAAAGAAATAATAGAGGAAGGAATGAATAAATGAGTACGGAGAGAGTATGGCATTCTTTCTTCTCTGAGAGTTTATAAGGAGGTTAATACCAGTCTCTCAAAAACTATTGTAAAGGCAGCAGCTTTATTGAAAATCAGTCAGAAGCATTGAAGGAAATGACTGATTTTATCTACATTCTTCATTGTAATGATAAGTGAAAAGCATCGTGTAAGACTTAGTAGGGTCTCTCTGAAAGGCTTTCATAAGCTTGATCGGAGAGGTCTATGGTGTGATTTAAGGGTTGTAATATGGAATCACTTGGCCAAACCAATATTCCCTGGTCTATCATAGTGTCTAAAATTCTTAATATTCATTCTTCTATTTATTCCAGAAATAGGCCAGGCTCTGTTCTGCAAAGTTGGAACATAGCGGTCTTCAAGGCACAGGCCCACTCTCGTGAAACTCACATTTTTTTTGGAGATAGCAAGCATCAGGTGGTACTAAGTGTCAAGAGGAAAATTACAAGGGGTGAAGGAGAGAGTGATGTGTCTGGCTTTCTGGCTTTTTAGATGGGGCAGTTGGGGAAGTTAATGTTAAGGAGGTAACACTTAAGTAGAGGCCTAACTGAAGTATGGGAGGAAGGCTTACAGGTGGTATTTAAGTCACCTTAAAGACATCTCAATGAGGGGAGAGTGACGGTGACCCCTGGCTCTCTAGGAGACGTAGCCTGAGATTTGAAAGTGTTTTAGCACTTATAAAAACACCCTTTATTACTTGTTTCATTTGCAAGGCACAAAAATTGTCATTCCCATTTCCCAGTCAAAGAAATTCACCTCTTAGAAAGTTAAGTAACTTACACATGATCAAAGGACCAGCAAGTAGAAAATTCTGGATCAGAGAGAAGTTCAGTATCTTTGTGTGATGAATCGCACACGTGTGGACGTGCGGACACAAAACCCAGGCACAATTTTAGAATAAGATAGACCCCACTTCAAACTTTTCTGTCCAGCTTATTTTGCCTTAGACGAATTACCTACCTTTTCTGACCCTCATTTTGTTTATTGCAAGGTGGGTCCAGGATACCTCTAGGGATTGAAAATTCAAAATGAGATGTTTCCTGGCCTAGAGTCTGATATACAGTAGATTGTTAGTAAATAGAACTCTTATCGTGGGCAGATGTTTATCTTCCCAAAGATTATTCAGATGTAGGAATAAACAAATGGAAAGGAGGGACTAGAAAGTCTACTCTATCTGGAAGTTCTAAGTATCTGTAAAGAATTTGAAATATTTTTTATTTCTTTCACAGTCAAAAGACCAGATTAGTGGGCCTGGGGGTGACTAAGTTTCTTTTAAAGAAACTGATTTTAAATCTTAAAAGTATTTCTTCATAGCTCTATTTTGGGGGAAATCTCACAGAAAAATGTCCTTTGTTTCAAGCTCTTCAGAGGGCTTAAGGACATAGGACAGCATCCATTGCAAAGCAATTTTTAAATTCCCCTGAAAGAAAGAGGAGCAGAAATTCCCAGAGGATGTTGAATTTTGTTTCGCAAATACTGTTTCAATGTGCCCTTCAAGTATGTGATGTCAGGTGGGTAATTGTATAATGGGATTCAAAGGAGATTGATAAGCTTTTAAATGGGGCTAAGATTTATGAATTTCCTGAGTGGGCATTTGAGTCGGGATCACCGAAGCCTTGACAGTTTATGCCCTCAACAATTTGAGTGAACACGCCAGAGATCTGCTCCAGATTCCGGTTTACGTTAGATCCGATCCAGACTACAAACATGTGGAGGGTGAGAGTAACCTGCGAATCTAAATTTGTTGCGAGATGCACAATATTTGTGTATCTGTCAGCAATGATAAACTTTCCTTTGCTTGTTTTCTCTTTTTCAGGCTCAACCAGATGGAAAAATGCCATTCAAGCCCCTCAGACCTTCGCGCAAAGTTGTTCTGGTGGATACACAGACGTGTACTTGTGATAAGTTGATGTTTACTTTATTCCTACTCAGAACAATTGGCAAGGTCAAGTATCCACACCATTTATCGACGCCAGTCTCAGGCAGCGTTAGGTTGACGGAAAGGACTCTGGTAATTCGATTTAATGTCTAACCGCACCTTACCCTATGACACAGGAGAAGGGCCCACAGTGGCAGCTGTTGGAGTGACTGGGCTCCTCAGGTTCAAGTCTGGCATGTCCAAGGTACACTTTGATAACAAATAGCAATAGGGAAATGTGGGCAAAGAGGCGAAGGGCAGAGACCAGGAAACGTGAAGAGATGACAATGGCAAGACAGTGAGGCGATCTGTGTTACGTTCCCTGATCAGGCTGTGAGTAGGCAAAACATCCTGCTGGAATGCCTCCTTGGGTTCAGGATAGACACTCTCAGACGTGGTCAAGTTGGGATACTTCACAGCAGCCAAACTGGGCGGTTCCTCTGAAATGCTCAACATCTCAGGCAGACTCAAATGCACCTACAAGAAACTTTCTGAGAAAGCAAAATGAGAAAGTCTAAGCTTCTATGTATTTATTTATTTATTATTTTTTAAAATATAGTTGACTGTCAAATTGGCTAACATAGAGTGTATACAGTGTGCTCTTGGTTTTGGGGGTAGATTCCCATGATTCGTCGCTTACACACAACAGCCAGTGCTCATCCCAACAAGTGCCCTCCTCAATGCCCGTCACCCATTTTCCCCTCTTCCCTGCCCGCCCCTCCCATCAACCCTCAGTTTGTTCTCTGTATTTAAGAGTCTCTTATGGTTTGCCTCCCTCCCTCTCTGTTTGTAACTGTTTTTTTCCCCTTCCCTTCCCCCATGGTCTTCTGTTAGGTTCCTCAAGTTCCACATATGACTGAAAACATATGATATCTGTCTTTGTCTCACTGACTTACTTCACTTAGCCTAATATTCTCCAGTTCCATCCACGTTGCTACAAATGGCCATATTTCATTCTTTCTCATTGCCACGTAGTATCCCATTGTATATATAAACCACATCTTCTTTATCCATTCATCAGTTGATGGACATTTAGGCTCTTTCCATAATTCGGCTATTGTTGAAAGTGCTGCTATAAACATTGGGGTATATATGCCCCTACGAATCAGCACTTCTGTGTCCTTTGGATAAATTCTTAGTAGTGTTATTGCTGGGATGTAGAGTAGTTCTATTTTTAATTTTTTGAGGAACCTCCACACTGTTTTCCAGAGCAGCTGCACCCGTTTGCATTCCCACCAATAGTGCAAGAGGGTTCCCTTTTCTCCACATCCTCACTAGCATCCGTTGTTTCCTGGGATGTTAATTTTAACCACTCTGACCGGTGCGAGGTGGTACCTCAGTGTGGTTTTGATTTGTATTTCCCTGATGATGAGTGACGCTGAGCATCTTTTCATGTGTCTGTTGGCCATCTGGATGTCTTCTTTGGAAAACTGTCTATTCATGTCTTCTACCCATTTCTTCACTGGCTATTTGTTTTTTGGGTGTTGAGTTTGGTAAGTTCTTTATAGATTTTGGATACTAACCCTTTATCCGATATGTCATTTGCAAATATCTTCTCCCATTCTGTCGGTTGCCTTTTAGTTTTGTTGATTGCTTCCTTTGCAATACAGAGCTTTTTATCTTGATGAGGTCCCAATAGTTCATTTTTGCTTTTAATGCCCCTGACTTAGGAGATATGTCAAGCAAGAAATTGCTGCGGCTGAGATCAAAGAAGTTGTTGCCTGTTTTCTTCTCTAGGGTTTTGATGATTTCCTGTCTCACATTTAAGTCTTTCATCCGTTTTGCCTTTATTTTTGTGTATGGTGAAATAAGTGGTCTAGTTTCATTCTTCTGCATGTTGCTGTCCAGTTCTCCCAGCACTACTTGCTAAAGATACTGTCTTTTTCCCATTGGATACTCTTGCCTGCTTTGTCAAAGATTAGTTGGCTATACATCTGTGGGTCCAATTCTGGGTTCTCTAGTCTTTTCCATTGGTCTATGTATCTGTTTTTGTGCCAATACCACCCTGTCTTGATGATTACAGCTTTGTAGTATAGGCTAAAGTCTGGGATTGTGGGGCCTCCTGCTTTGGTTTTCTTACATATTTATTGACGTGCCATTCAGGGATGTTTGTGATACAGGACACATATCTCCTCCCATAATTCAACTTCAATCACATTTTAGCAATTATTCAAAGTTCAGCCTACTCTAGTCAGTTCCTTACTCTATTTAAAAGTATAATTTATTTATGCATGTACTTCTTCTTCCCTTTTTTTTATCTTATGATTTAGACCAAATTTGTTGGTGGTAGCTATCTTTTTTCCTAGATCACTCCAAGTTTCAAAAGTTTCTCTTTTGAAGCTATAATGCCTAGGATAAGATAAGCAACAGTAGTAATCATCATCATCCACGTGTGTATGCATATAATAACATATGCACACACATGTGTAATATTGTGTAACTTACAAAGCACTTTTCACACACATTATCACATTTAATCGTAAGTACAACAATAACAACCAACCCTCTTTCTCTTCCTCCTGGTTACCATGAGTTGGGCACTGTGCTAGGAGCTCTCCACACGTTTCTGGCGATGAAAGAATCTAGGAAGAAGGGCAATGAGGAAATCTATTCTGATGTGTGTACAGGAGACCAGGAAAGGGTAGTTGAACAAGCACTTAACTAGGCAGGAGTGGTTCCAGGAGAAATGGCCACTCTCCGCTGTTGATTTCTATTTCTCTGGCACTGGGCAAGTGAGAGAACCTCTTTAGACCTCAGTTTGTTCATAAGCAAAATTAGACTGACACACATCTACCTTGACTCTCTTACAGAGTTGCTGTAAGAATCAAATTAGATAATACGTGAGAAAATATTTCGTGGTTTGCCAAATGAAGAAGAAGTATTTTTATCGATTTTTTTCTGCACTTCACTTTTGCCAACATTGGTAGCATTGTCCTAAACAAAAGCTTTTTCTGAATAATAGAGTAATAGACAACTAAATATTGAATAATAGAATTGATTTTATTGAATAATAGAAAGATGAGTGTTTTTAGGATTGTGTACGTGTTTTCTAACAGTCTCTTAGCCATTTTACTTTTACTTATAATCGAAACAGATAAGTATTGGTATGGCAGCCTGACTTCAATCTATGGGAGCTGAGCTCAAAAGGAAACTGAGATTTGTAGAATCTTCTACAAATTAGGGTGCCTTTTTAAAAAATTTTTCTTGAAGTAAAGTCTGCAGACAGCTTGGATACAAATCACATGGCGCGATTGTAAACATGTCTGATTTTTTGCACCCCACTTCTGTCTACTGAATTAGAAGCTCCAGGGTGGCCTCCAGAAGTCTGCCTTCTTTAGAAAGCACAGCCGCTGCGGGGCACCTGGGGGGCTCAGTTGGTTAAATGGCTGACTTTGATTCAGGTCGTGATCTTGCGGTTCACGAGTTCGAGCGCTGCATCTGGCTCTGTTCCTACAGCTCAGAGCCTGGACCCTGCCTTGGATTCTATGTCTCCTTCTCTCTCTGCCCCTCCCCAGCATGCACTCTGTCTCTCTCTCTCTCTCTCTCTCGCTCTCTCTCTCTCTCTCTATCTCTCAAAAAAAATAAATGTTAAAAAGTATTTTTTAAATAAAAATAAATAAAACATTTAAAAAAAATTTTTAAAAAAAAGGCGAAGAAAAGGCACAGCAGCTGAGACTTAGGTCCACTGGTCCAGGAGCCCAGAACTTAGTGGCTGAGGTTTGCAAGTTGTAACAGAGCATTCGTTCTTCATTTCTTTCCAGGGCTAACAAGATTTTTCTATCAACATTATATTAAAAGCAGATACGTGTGCTTATGTGAAATAAAAGCAGCACTCCATTTGTGTGCACAATTTGAGTTCACTTGCTTCAAAGCACTTTGAAGTAGTGTTTTCTCAGCTTTCTTTAATTGGATGGTGCATTTATAAGAGAACTTTGGAAAGGGTATTCTATTTCAGTGTTATTTCTGGCCTCCATTCAAGAGACCAACAATCTCATCAGCAGTCAAATTGATAACCAACCAGTAACTTTCCAAATGAGAAGGGAGCCTCAACTCGTTTCAAGCTATAATATTAAAATCCTCAAATCTTTAGCAGTCTGTACAGTAGGTTGAAATTAAAAGGTAGAGATTTTGCTTTCGGTATTATTGAATACGGGATAAAGTAGTGTTATTTCAGAAGCTACGTCTGAAATTATTTCAGGGGCACATCACCAATCAGGTTCCTTAGCTCTTAGTTCTACTAGGGGAGGCAGAAAAATAAAGAAAAAGCCAATATTTAATATTTCTAAGAGGAAACGGCCCATTACAAGGTGATAAATGCACTGGCACATGGTTTACTGTGAACCTACTGTGCTGAAATTTAAAATGCTGGAATCCGCAGAGTTTGAAAATGATCCGCTTAATCACTCCCATTTATGGTCCCATTTATGGTATAGTCAAAATACGTATCTGATATATGACTGATCTTTTTTTTTCCCCCTGAGGCCCTATTCTGTCTCCTGGTCATTCCTGACCTGTAATGACAAAAAGCAGCCAATCAGGAGATTTGTTTGTTTGTTTAACTCTGGCACTTTTAACTCAGGCGGGCAAACCAGTATGAACTGGATAGATCAGAGTCACCTCTGAACTGTACCCAGAGTCTATGGATACTTGGTCTCAAAGCTAATACCCACAAGTACCAACAGCTTGCCTTTCTTTTTTCCCCCCTGATGTGTTACTCAAATTTAGAGGTGTAATATGATCCCATCCAAAAACTGGTGCAGAAATTTCTTGGAAACGAACACGAACTTTATCTGTGCCTATGAAGTATCTGCTAATTAGAGGAGGTGGGGGTGTGGTATTGAAAACAACAACAACAACAACAACAACCACCCACGAACAGCTATGTATTTTCTTCGTATAACCTGACATCATTTCAGACCAAAGTGCAGAGTCACGTTTGTTTTTTTTTTTCAGAAATTTATCTGATCAGAATTCGTTTGGTAGGTATGTTTGGGTTTGAATTAGTTTTTCATATTTTTCTTTCTGCTTATAGAAAACTTTTCTCTAGGGGGAAATACATGCTAAGGCTAAACGTCACTTGAATTAACTAATTAATTGCACATTGCAGCCTTCAGCAATTTTTAATGAAAGAACGCCGTCCACTTCATGCTGAACTGTAAAAAGGGATTCCTTTTTTGTAATATTAATGTTACTGCACTGAACAGTGCTTTTAGAAGACGTCCCAGAAGCAACCATGGTACAAATTTTGGAGCGGCTGTATAGAGGTGGCTTCTCGTCATAACTGAACCTGAACAAGAACAAATAAATCAAGGAAGCTACTCCTCTCCTTCTGCTGACCTAGACATGTCAGTTTTCACACTGGATAAATATCAAGCAGCTTGCAAGAGAAGTGACATGGCAGCTGGGACAGTGACAGTAAAGCCCGTCTTGGCTTAGCACACTCAGATGTGCCAGAAGCCCAGGAACTTTATTTTGAAACCCGGATTACATTCTTGAAACTGCCGGTTCCCGACTCTGACCCCTTGGCTCGCTGAATGTGCGCACTGTGTAGACGGACGGCAACAAACAAGTTCTGGGCGAGGGACTCACTTCCCAGCACACAGAGAGCTGCTTCTCAGGGCACATCAGGTAGACAGTGGGCATCCAGGCAAGGCAGACGAGGTGCTGGGAGAGAGAAAAGGGCTGGAGGGTTTTGGGTTTTATCATCTCTTGTGTGTTTTTAAATAGAAAAGTAGATGTTTGAAAGGTGATTGGAGTTGGGTTTTCAGCAGAGGCCATGTTATTAGGAGATGGCTTTGCCACCAGTAAAGGTCCCGCGTGTTGCCCTTCTCTTGTGCCTTTTTTCTTTTTTTTTGTCCAGATACTTATTGGCCAAACACTCCCTTTTCAAGCACTGCTTCTGTGGAGAAGAGGGCCTAAAATCAGCAACTTTTAGGCATAGCACCGGCGAGACTCTGCTCGAGACATAAATACCGTCTTCTCGTTGCTTTATTACCGGAGCCCCCAAGTGCTGCTCTCAAAGCAGCCATGTCGTTCTAACGAGTGGTAAGACGGTGACCTAGAGCCTGTGGTTATTTCGAATGCGTGATTTTGTCTGGCCCACACACAGAAGGCCTGAGTGAACTGCAGAATCAGAAGAGTGACTGTGCTTCTCTGGGTTCAATCTTCCACATGCAAATACTCTAATCATCTGTTAAACGAGGGGTCTTAGCCAGTCTGATGAGCTAAGTGCGTGCCGTGATGAAGACATTATTTAAGGTCATCTTGGGGCGCCTGGGTGGCTCAGTTGGTTAAGCATCCTACTTCAGCTCAGGTCACCATCTCACAGTCTGTGAGTTCGAGACCCGCGTCGGGCTCTGTGCTGACAGCTCAGAGCCTGGAGCCTGCTTCGGATTCTGTGTCTCCCTCTCTCTCTGCCCCTTCCCTGCTCATGCTCTGTCTCTCTCTGTCTCAAAAATAAATAAAAACATTAAAAAAAAATTATTCACGGTCATCTTTTCCTACATCTCATTTCAAAGACAATATCGGCCATTACTTTAAGAGGAAAACTAGGAAATAAGAAATTGTTTCTCACCGAGCCGTGGCCTTTTTACACATGTGCTTTCGTGTCTCCATTTTGGGAGGGCATCTCTGCTTCCCTGGGGTCATCGCCCTGGCTTGTGCCTTAGATGTTTTTATCCCGTCATCCAAACAGTTCAAATCAGGAGTGAGGTGCATTCGAGCCGGATTCCCACGCCTGCCAAGAGGGTAATCCCCTAACCGCCGGTCAGCGTTTCCAATCCCAGCCAGTTTGACCTTTCCAGAAGGAGACACTGCTTTCGGCTGGCACGAAACGGCCTCAGCAGCAAATGAAACCCAAGTTGGGGATGTCGTTGCCGTCCCCCTCACTGCCCGCTGTTTCTAGCTTTCCTTTCCCGATGTGGACATTTGCAAATACAGTGTCTCTTTGAAGCAGTATTTAGTTCGGAAAACATGTGGAGTCGGGGCAAATGGTGCATAATTCGATTAAAAGGCTTATACTTCAGCTTTGAAAAATCGTTGAGGAAATGTGATTCAGGGGAAAGAAAGGCTTATCTTCCGGCCCAGAAGGTGCTTCATGGAACTAAGCTTGTTAACGCGAGGGTGCGCGTGAAGCCCCCAAAACTAAAATACATCGAGAGGGGGACGTATTGATCTCCCTTCAAGTCCCCAGTGGTCTGAAGCTGAAGACAGAGACGCGTTTTCTGTTTCTTTCACTGTTTTGCAGACTTAGAAACTGGAGTCATATCACTGTGGGCAAAACACAGATGTGTCTCTGTAGAGTCTGAAATAAAATGCATTGGCTCTCTTCAGTTGAGGACAGTTCTTTTTGTGCCTTTACAGACTTGAGAACATCTTCCATAGGTCAAATGACGCTGTCACCAGGCCTGTGTTGGTCATGTGATGTCGCCCATCATTCTCAGCCAGCTTGGCATCGGTATGTCATATTCAGCTTCTGAGATCGTACCTAAGGAACCAACACCTCCAACGGCGTGAACGGTACAGAGCCAGTGCAATTAAATTCTTCTTAGCACGGAACAAGTCCCCATTAAACTGGCTGCCTATCCAGAAAGGTCCGCGGAGACTGCAGCTGCGCTGAGGCGGGAGAGTGCCCAGAGCCCTCAGAAGCCACTGTTCTAGAACTACCCAGAGCCTTAAGCTCGCCTTTTACGGGGACCCATGTCTCATCCAGAACATGCGGAGTGTGGGGCCTTCTCCTGCCATGTGTCTTAATTCTCATTCCCCATTCAATTGAGTTGTTGCCAGGACCAGAATAAAACTTTTAGAGCCCCTGCACTCTTCAGCACATAAACAAAAATACAATTTTATTTTTTGAAAGAACAACATTTGTCGGTATATGGACGGCAGAACAACATTTTTTTTTTTTTTTTTTCTCCCTGGGTGATTTCTTGATTATAAAATTCTGGGTAAATTCACCAAGGTGGAAATTTCCTAATGTTTATTTATTCGCGCTTATAGAGTAACCCAGCAGTGACTGCTACAATAGCATCTAGTTAGTGGCCGTTGTGTCCCCACAGTCTTTTCTGCCTACCAGCATAGCAAGGTGACTCATACTGGCTTATCAGTTTTGAAGATTTTATTGGGTCTTACTTGTATTTCATATCTAATTTAAAGCTTTTCCAGATGCTTTTATGATTCCCCTTATCTAACTGACCTTTGGCTGCATTCCTCTCTCCTGTCAAGTGATCTCCCTTTCCATGGTTTTCACCTATCTTGCTATCTAACTCCAAATTACACTAAATCAACCTTTAATTTATTTAGATAAAAAACACTGAGGAGAGTTTTTGGGTTTGGGGGGGTTGTTTGTTTGTTTGTTTGTTTTAAGAAAGATTTATGTCATTTAAAAACTGTGGGGGTGCCTGGGTGGCGCAGTCGGTTAAGCGTCCGACTTCAGCCAGGTCACGATCTCGAGGTCCGTGAGTTCGAGCCCCGCATCAGGCTCTGGGCTGATGGCTCGGAGCTTGGAGCCTGTTTCCGATTCTGTCTCCCTGTCTCTCCGCCCCTCCCCCGTTCATGCTCTGTCTCTCTCTGTCCCAAAAATAAATAAAAAACGTTGAAAAAAAAAATTAAAAAAAAAAACAAAAAAAACCTGTGTATTTATTTTTGAGAGAGAAAGTGAGCGGGGGAGATGCATAGTGAGAGAGAGAGTAACAGAGGATCCGAAGTGGGCTCTCAGCTGACCGCAGAGAGCCCGATGCTGGGCTCGAACTCACGAACTGTGAGATCATGACCTGAGCCAAAGTGGGACACTGAGCTGACTGAGCCACCCAAGGGCTCCTTATGTCATTAAAAAACAAAACAAAACTTATATTTAACTGGTACTGCCTCTGGGAAATTGCATACATCTGGTCATCTGTTCATAAATGCATATAGAGTGCTCTGGTGCATATGTATATTAAAAGTAAAATTCACATGCTGGAAATTATGTGGACAGAAGTGGAATTCTATTAATTAGAGTTGACTTTTTAGGATTGACCCCTGAGAATTGGGTTCTTCTTATGTAATACGTAGGCGAAGTCATGTTAGTGTACCTGACACGGTGCAAACATTTCTAATGCCCAGCCAAAACTGTCACCTGAGGACACAGAGAAAAAAGAAACAAAAATCCTAATCAGATTAGAGTTCAATGAATTCATCTCAGGCCAGTTGTGAACTCCTAATGCCAAGCCATTCCGATGAATAAACAGTGGAAAAATTGGGAGAACAAAAGGTCTTAATTACTTGCATTCTTTTGGCAGCTGTGATTACAGCATATTTTTTATTGTCTGTTACAACTCGTCCCCATGTTGATGGGGACATTCACATTAAGCTGTGGTTTGTTCTCTGTTGCAAGGTAGCTATGATAATCATTAAAATTGGCAAGCTTCCCTTTTGAATAAAGTATAATAAATATGTATGTTTCAAGTTAACCAGAATTTGCAGATGAATGGCAGGCAGTTCCAGGTTAGTTTCTGTGTAATTTAGTACAGCATTACTAGACTGAAAATGCACCACCACGATATAACACATTGGAAAGTATGCACTTGGAATAAAAATGTTAGAAAATCTCATAGCTACTATCTTTATATATTTGCCCTTTATTCTTAAATATGAATTTTAAGGTAGCATGTTTTCCCTGATTACTAAAACAACACATACTTATTTTGTAAGAGATGGAAAATACACAAAAATAAAAGAAAGTCAGTAAGAACCATATAATCTCACAGCCCAGAGATATCTGTTCTGGTAATTCGAAGGGCATGTTAACTCTATTAACTTGGTACCTGTACCTTACTTTTAGCCTTTTTTCTACACATTTTATTTTCAAAATTGCATTATACTATAGCGGCTTTGTAATTTTATTTTTATTTTTTTTATTTAAACATTTTATTCTCTTTTATTTAAAGTTTATTTATTTATTCAGAGAGAGAGTGAGAGAGTGCATGCGTACACATGCCTGAGTGGGGGAGGGGCGGGGGGGGGAACAGAGAGAGAGAGAGAGAGAGAGAGAGAATCCCAAACTGGAACATGGGGCTCGAACTCATGAACCATGAGATCGTGACCTGAGCTGAAACCAAGAGCCGGATGTTGAACTGACTGAGCCACCCAGGCACCCCACGTTGTAATTTTAAATACATATGTAGTATGTGTATTTACAAATATATTTATTTATTGGGTTTTTTTTCTGTCAGTTGTTACTTTTCCACATCACATTCTTAATAGCTGCATAGAATTTTGTCATGTGCATAATAAAATTCGAAAAATGACTCTTCCACCTGCAAGAATTACAATGGGTACTTACAGCTCCAGGCTATGGCTGCAATGGCAGATTGATGTTTGGGGCTTCAGCTTCTTACTTGAGGTAGGGCTGTTATTGTCTTTGATTTGCGTTGAATACCTTTAGGTGATCAAGCCTTGTTCTACTTGTTCTTTTCCATGCGTCAGATCCCTCCATTGTCCATTGTCTTGTACCTGCCTGTTTCCTGCATTTCAGCTTCCTGCCTGAGCGCTCCACCTTTGGCATGGAAGGTACAACGGTTAAGAGAAACCTTAAGGAAGTGAAAAATGATTTAAAGTGGCTTTTCTGAAATAACAATCACCTTTTAAGTGGGGGGTACATTTTTTTCGCTATTCAGCACAGCTCTTTTGCCCCATGTAGCCATCATGATTGGTCCTCTGGGGTGTTACATGGATGCATGTGTGCGAATTGGGAAGGAAAGAGAATAAGAAATTAGGACGGCGCGTTGTGATGGCTTGGGCTCAGTTCTCTTGTCAGCATTTCACCCAGAAGTCGTGGTTTCTGTTTAGTTTTGGACAGGATAGGCCATACTGTAGTAACAAATTAATCCTGAAATCTTTGTGGCTCAGAAAAAAAAAAATTATTTACTGCTCACAGAGAGAAATGATGGAGACTGACAGGGTCTCCCCGTCACCCATGACTCACGGATGCAAGCTGCCTCCATTTTGGGGTGATGCCATCTCAACACGTGGCTTCCAAGGTTGCTGCTATAGAGGAGAAGAGGGATGTAAAGCCACACCAGTTCTTAATCGTCTAAGCCCCCAAATTATGTGTGTCTCTACAGCTCTCAATCTCTCGGCTAGAGCTAGTAACATGGTAAGGAAGGGAGGGCTAAGAACCATCCAGAGTGCATAGATGTTTGATAAGTAGTCATTGCACCTCGTCACAGAGCAAACTAAAGAAACAAAATTTATACCTCGTCTCAGTGAGCTAGAACAGGGAATTAAAAGGATTACTGGGATCAGAGGATCTGGAGAAACCAGTAAATCCGTGAAGACCTGAGAATCAGAACAGTCCCAAGAGCAGTAATGGTCAGAGTGGGAACAAACTGACCAACACGACGAATGAATAGTGGTTAACCAGACAGAGTGAGACGGAGAGAAGATGTGGTCCATGAGGCCATGACTTGGATTCTTTGCAAGTGCGGTTCCCAAACCTGGTTAGTCGGCTTCACAAAACTTCAGAAAGCACTTGAGAAAATACAGAGTTCTGGCCTCACCTGAGATCTACTGAATCAGAATCTTCTAAAGAATATCCCAACTATATTGTAAAAGCTCTTCCTTATTATTCAGATGTAGCCAGGGTTCAAAAATCATTGCTTAGAGAAGGAGGTAGATGTTCTTAGGAGGAGGGTCAATGAGAGAGTAACTCATAGAAAAGCAGTGTGAAGAGCCACACCAAAAAAGGGACCCCATTTATGTTCCTATTTTTTGGTGAAGGTTGGCATTACAAAGGGAGGCACATTCTACTCTGAGTCACGGTACGCTGAGGAATTCACCTCAACCAACTACCTGATCAGATGCATAGTACCCACACGTGCACTACTCTTCACAGACCTGCTAAGGTTGGAATGGTCTGGCTTATTTACCCATCTGCCTCTTGGTCAAGAAATTACTAGGTAACAGCATTGTTAAACATGGAGAGGTGTCTAAAAATAAGCCAATGCAGATAAATCTCCAGTTTCATACAGAGTATGAGAGGAAAATGTGGCCCGTGTCTAATGGCTGGGGTTTTTACTCAAAGTCCCTGTTTTTGCACGACTTTCTCTACATATGTCAGGAGATAGCAAGACCAAAACGTAGGATAAGTGCCTAAGTACCAAACAAATAGTAAGTAAATGTTTGGTTCAAAATGGAGAGTTGAGTACAGAGTTTGGGTGATGCCAAGGTCAATTAATGGATTCCAAATGTAAGATCACATAGCTGAGTAACAAATGCGTTAAATCAGAGTTGTGAAATGGGAATCAAAACCAAGACGGGGCAAAGACAGATGAGTTAGCTGGAGTCATGAACTCAGGGAAACATGAACAGCCTGTCTTAATTCGAGCAGAAGTCCAGCTGGTTTGTAGCTGTTTCAATGTTGCCAGAGAATGCCTTCCCACTCCATATTTTTTAAGGTACTGGAAACACAACTGACTATAGAATGTTCTTTTTTCTAAAAGACCATTTCCATGCTCTAGTTATATCCACAGTCATGATTCATTAAGACCACAGCAGTGGACTTTGAAAGTAATTCAACTGTTTTCCTTTTACTCCATCTCACTCTTTGTTTGCTTAGTTCTGCAGACGGCCACCTGGTCAAGCCAGGAAAGCAAGGTTTGGGTGATTTCTGCTTCTGAGCCATGTTCTAGGACGTCACGGTATTTCTAGGATAAAAGAGAGAAGTCCAAAATAAGATACACCAGGAGACTTCCTCATCTACTTGAATAAACAAACTTGTTCCGTGTTGCTCCAAAAAGGCCAATATTTTGAAATTCCAAAGGGGCAGACTCAAAATGAAACATCCTAAACATTTCAGCTATCCAACAATGACAGTGGCTTCCTGCATATTATTGAGCTACTCATGCTTTACCAAGTTCTAAATGCTGCTCAGATATTAGTTTGGGGCTCTCTTCTCTTTCTGCACACTTTTGCTTTAGTATAGTCATCCAGTTCCATTGTTTTAAATGCCATTTCTACGTGATAATGAACCCATTATTTTCTCTGCCAAACATCATCTCTAGCCTCATATATTCAACCACCTCTATGAGCTTTCTCTTGAATGTTTCATGAGCATCTCACACTTAGTATTTGAAAAATAGAACTCTTGATTTCCCTTCCTCATCCTCCACCCCGAAGTCTTGTTGTTGTCTTGGTTTGTCCTTGTCCAGTCACTTATACTATTTTCTACCTGTTACTTAGCCCCAAACTCCTGGCCTCCCTCAACCTATCTCTCTCAAACCTCCTCAAACCAACTGCTTCCAAATGGACAGGGAACATAAGTGTATTATTCATTGGATTTCCTCAAACTAACTACTGGCACACAGTAATAAATATTTGAAGAATGAATGAATGATGTAGAATGAAAATCTGGAAGAAATCATAATGACCCCTGTAATTTATGGAGCATCCACCATGTGCTAGGTGCTTTACATATGATAAATTTATTTCCAATAACCACTCTTTAAAGTAGATACAGAAGAAAAAGGTCATAGAACTATGAGTTTTGTTTCAAAACAGGATTTCCATTCTCTTAATATCTGGGCCAAATTAACCAGCTTGGCAATGATCCTTAAAGCCATGACAGCAGATACACAGGGCAGGACACCATCCCAGGACCAATTAACCACACAGAATATCTAGTGACTCAAGGAGTATTATTCTCAATGATCCCGCATGTACTGAGAGCTATTCTAAGTACCCCTGAACAAAAAAGACCTTATTACAATTAGCATATCTTTCCAAAGAGAAATGCCAATGCTAAAATTCTCTGCCAATCTGTATATAGCTCATTTGAATGCTTAATTCTATTCCTTGTAGTTATACAACTACATGGAAATCATTTCATGCCAACTCCTCTATCCCGCCATCATTTTTAAGAAGGAAATTAACAACGATGCCCCATTGACAAATGTTTGCAATTGGAAAAGAGCACGATGACAGTCAACTCTTCAATAATGAGAATTCAAACAATGGGAAAGCTGTGTCGATTTTCTAAGTAATTCAAGATGCTCAGGTGCTTTTCTGTGAAGTCAGGAGATTGGGGTTGAGGAAGAAGCACCAAGAAATCTTGACTTCTCGTCTACACAGCACAAAGAATTTGGGAGTTCTTAAACATAAATGTTACTTTTCCTGCTTGTGAACCTGCACCAGACTCCAAACCAGTCATGACAAATTGCTCTTTAAATTCACAAGGCAACAGCATTCTGAAACGTTCCCAGAAATTATTTGCACCCACATAATGATAGCAGGTAATTATCCAATGCTTACCAGGTGCTGATCTAACTAGAGCTGGGGCTGGACCCCTGGGGGTCTAGCTCCATACTGTGCTCTTATTTTTCAAACTGAACTGTCTCCTCCAAGACCGACTATTTTAATAAGACCCCTACTTAGAGGCCCCATCTGTTTGCAGCTCACATTTGTGTGAAAGTGAAGCCACAACTCAGATCAGGAAGCACCATCTTCATAATTGACAAGGGGACTTAGAGTCACCAACATCACTCACTGGTCAGCCGAAATGCACAACTTTAGAAAGAATGTCACAAACTTGGCTCATTGCAAGGGGAAGTGGAAGACGGAGTGACGAATAAGACCCTCCCTGCCAGTGAGGGGAGCCCCCCTGCCCACTGACCCTGAAAGTTGGATGGAATTGCAGCGGGGAATCTTGAAAGAGGTGCAGTTCAAGAGTGAGTTTTGACTTTCCCTCTCCTATTTTAGGAAGTGTCTGGAATTAGAATTTTCATAATTATGTTATGCAAACAGTCCTTTTCTTCAGTTCTCTAGATAGCACTTCATTACCCTACCACTTTGAAAAAGTTGCTTTTTAAAATAAAGTTGATGTTTAAAATAAAGACATTCACTTTATTTAAATGTCTGGTGTTTCTGCTTTGGGCCGACTGCGTGGACAGGATGGCAACAGAAGGGGGGTTTATCCCATCCTGTGGCTTCAGGGGCTCCCATGCAGGGACGTGCCCCTATGGAGGGAACCAAGACTCCAAGCCAGGGGGGTGTCTAAAGTTCAGGAGAAGAGTGGTTGAAAGGCAGAGCTCGCTGGGGGTGGGCTTCCATCTGTCTCCACCTGAAGGGTAGAGGGGACACTTCCCAAGCTTCAAGATGCATGTGAATCACCTGTGGATCCTGCTGAAATGCAGATTCTGATTCCGCAGATCCGGAGAAGGGCCCAAAGCTCTGCATTTCTAACAAGCTCCCTGGTGATACCAAGGCTGCTGGCCTATAGTCCACATTTCCAGTGGCAAGGGTCTAGAGGCCACAGCGACCAGGATGCGGAGGGACCTGTGTACCCGGACGTATGTTTTCATTGCCCTTCCTTGTTTATTCTCTTGGTATCATATCCAATTGCTTAGGGAAGAACCTCCGTTCCTCTGCTCATATGTTCTGAGGGAACATTCATAAAAATAACCCTGCTGGCCTCTCTCTGCCTGTCACACTGAAGTCACCTTAACCAATTGCCTCCAGACTTGCACAGGGAACATAGATACATTATTCACGGTTACCCTCAAACCATTGGCACAGAGAGACGAGGGCATGTGGGATGGCTGTCCTGGGGAGTCCCTCTTCTCTCTGTTGCATGGTTTGAGTCCAGGCAGATGGCACTTTTATCTGATGCCAGGGGCATCTGCTTCCTGGCCTTGGGACAGTGGTATGCTTTGTCAACTCGAATGCTGCTCTCCACCGCTGCGGATAATAAAGGAAAGGCGATGCTGGGCTCAATGCTGAAGGAAGACTCCAGAACTAGTGATTCTTTAGTCCCATTGCCCAGAAAGATCAATATGCTTTAGGAAGCAGAACATGAGCAAACCCTCTGTTCTGTGTCCCTGAGATTACCAAGGGAAACGCTTGTGGGTGTGCCTCCATATCCAACTTCAGCTCTGGCTAGGGGAATCATTTCGGAATCTTTTCCTCCTTGAAACACCAGCAAAAAGGATAATTATTTGCATTGTCCAAGCTATTTTCATAAAACATGCGATGGAATTAGGAAACCCAAATTTAGATGAGGTGCAATGGAATTGTCTTCCTGAGAGAGAAAAGGTAATTATAGAAAGGCCTTTCAAAGAAAAGTGGTGGAAACACTTGCTAATTTTTCCCCGAGACCTTCACAGGACCAGGTTACACAGAGAGGAAGCTGGTCTGGATAACCTATTACTTCTCTTCCCGAGGCCATTCCATGACCCTAGTAACCACCATAGACAGCCAAGACAATGAGTGGAATCAGGCCACGCTGAGGCCAAGATAAACTGGGCTAATGTTCGGACTGTTCTGAATGGCTTGGTGCCCAACTGCCACCCCTGTGAACACTGGCCCCCACACCCTGCCCCACCTTCCTGGCAGGCGAGATTCTCCCACATGCCACCACCCAATAGAACCATAGGAAGAAGCTTGTATGTGTTACCAGATTACAATATTCTTATATTTCCTTGGCTCTTCTTGAGTTTATTCTTCTTCCAAAAAACTCGGTTTTGGAACATGGCTCAAAAAATGTATTTGAGGGGCACCTAGGTGGCTCAGTCGGTTGAGTGTCTGACTTCAGCTCAGGTTATAATCTCTCGGTTCATGACTTCAAGCCCCACATCTGGCTGTCAGCCCGTTGGCACAGAGCCTGCTTCCTTTCCTCTGTCCCTCCCCTACTTGTGCTCTCCCCAAAATAAATATATAAAAGGTACACTGAGTGATGTTGCTCTCTCCTGTCCCCAGTCACCCTGCCCTCCTTGCCCACTCTAAGTCATTATTGAATTTCTGTCTATCTTTATATTATTTCATTATGCGCGTATGAATAAATATTCCCATACCTCTTTCTTATTTGAAAAGATAGAGTTTACTATTCTATACCTTGCTTGTTTTTCATTTAACAATATAGTGTAGAGATTTCTCCATAGCAGTATATAGGATTTTCCTTATTTTCGAGAGCTTCATGGTATTCCGATATATGAATGTGTTCTTTTTTTTTAAATAAGCAATGATCTAGGGGTTTATTTTTTAACATTAATTATTGAGGTATAGTTGGCATACAATGTTATATTAGTTTCAAGCATACAATCTAACAATTTGACGATTCTGTACATTACTCAGTGCTCGTCACAGTAAGTACAGTCACCATCTGTCACTATACAATGTTATTACAATATTATTGACTATATTCCCTGTGCTGTACTTTTCATCTCCATAAATTAATTATTTTATAACTGGACACTTGTACCTCTTAATCCCCTTCACCCATTTTACCCATTCCTCTCTGCTCCTCTCTGGCATCTACCAGTTTGTTCTCTGTATTTATGAGTCTGTTTCTATTTGTTTTTTATGTGTTTGCTCATTTGTTTTGTTTTGTTTTTGGATTCCACATATAAGTGAAATCATATGGGATTTGTCTTTCTTTGACTTATTTCACTTAGCATAGTACCTTCTAGGTCCATCCATGTTGTTACAACTGACAAGGTTTTATTCTATTTCATAACCGAATATTCATTCCATTATACATATATATACACCTCATCTGCTTTATCCATTTGTCTATCCATGGATACTAGAGGTGTTTCCATACCTTAGCTATTGTAAATAATGCTGCAATAAGCAGAAGGGTGCATGTATCTTTCCAAATTAGTGATTTCTTTCTCTTTGGGTGAATCTTTTAGAATTTATTCAACCAGTCTCCTGGTTGCTGTACAGTCTCTTCTATTGCAAACAATGCCACAAGCAGCATCCTTTTGCATATGCTATATTGTTTGTGTACAAGTGTGACTAAAGGCTAGATTCTGAGATCTGGTGTTCCTGGCTTAAAGAGAAAATGCGTCTGTAATGTTGATAGATGTTTCCAATCTCCCTTCCTTATAGTTGTAGTATTTATTCTCCTTCGGGTAATGGGTAAGAGTACCTGTTTCTCTACAGCCTTGTCAAGTGAACGTGTGTCAAACTTTTGGATTTGGCCAATCCAGGAGAGGACAAATGTTATCTTAAAGTAGTTTTAATATTTGATCTCTTATCATGAGTATGACAAGATATTGTCATATCTTTAAGAGACATTTGAATTTATTTTTCTATGAATTGTTTGTTCATGTTGTTTGCCCATTTCTATTATTGCTGATTTTTTAAATCTTGATTTCTAGGAGCTATTATGTATAAAAGAGATGAGTCTTTTTTTTATGAATTGCCATATTTTGACCAGTTTTTCTTTTGTCTTTGGATTTTGCTTGTTTTTTTTTCCAGCCATGCTTAAATTTCCTTATTTTTATGTATTTGATTTTATCATTATTTTTGCTTTAAGTTTGGAATTCCAGTCACAGATAAAAAGGTCTTCCCCACCGTGGTATTATAAAGGAATTTACTTACATTTTCTTGTAGTATTTACTTGGCTTCATTTTTTATATCTAAATATTTGATCCATTTGGCATTTTTTCCTGAAATATGGTATGCACTATGGATCCAGTGTTACCTTTTCCCAATTGCCTGTATGCTATTTATTAAAAATGATTTAAGATACTCCCAATTCAAATTCCCAAATGTGTTTGTGCCTATCTATTTTGGGAATTTGTCCTCTGTCCCACTGTCCTGTCTATTCAAAGGTTGATACTATAATCTTATAATCAATGAATGAGGTCTCATATTATAGTTTAATATCTGGAAGTTTCCAAGTTTTCCTGACTATTTTTGCTTAGATAATGGTTAAATTTATTAAATTAGAGAGAACAAATATTGTAATGTTTTTGAGTCCTTGTATCAAGGAACATGATATATATTGCCACTTGTTTGTACATTTTTTTTCCCTTCAAGAGTGTATTAAAGTTTTCCTCATACATGGTTTGCCTGTTTCAGGTTAAGTTTATTCCTAGATATTTTATCTTTTTTTTATTTTTTTGATTGCTATTTCAATAGCAATCAATGGCAAAAATATCTTTTTTTCTCGATATTGTTTCCAAATGTGAAGTCTGTTGATTTCTGTATATTAATTTAAATCCTGCTACTTTACTAATATTGTCTTAAAGTGTAGTAGTTTTTTCAGTCAATTCTCTTATGTGTTTTATGAGAGAAAAGTCACATACAGTTATGTAATTTGCAAATAGTTACCTCTTTATTTTCAACTCTTATACCACTGCTTTTCTCTTCTTACCTTGTCAGAAGTTAGTGCCTCCAATTAAATATTAGTGGTACAGAGGGGATTCTTGTGTTCTGGCCTTTATATACAAATATATTTTTTCATATTAAGAAATTATTTATCCAGTTTCATTTTATTGAATTTTAATAATCAAAAAGGGCTATTACATTGCATCGAGTATCTTTTTTTTTTTTAACTTGGCATTATCTAATACCTTTTTTTTAAGTTTTTATTTTAATTCCAGTTAGTTAACATACAGTGTTATATTAATTTCAGGTGTACAATATAGTATTTAAACAATTCTATACATTACTCAGTGTTCATCAAGATAAGTGTACTGTTTAATCCCCATCACTTATTATACCCATTGCCTCCTCCCCTCCCCTATGGAAATCATCAATGTTTTCTTTATGGTCAAGAGTCTGTTTCTTGGTTTGTCTCTTTCTCTGTCTCTCTTTTTTCCTTTTACTTTTTTGTTTCTTAAACTCCATATATGTGTGAAATTATATGTTGTTTGTCTTTCTCTGACTGACTTATTTCACTTGGCATTATACTCTCTAGTTTTATCCATGTTGTTGCAAATGGCAAGATTTTACTCTTCTTTATAGCTGAATAGTATTCCATTGCATACATGTATCACATCCTCTATCCATTCGTCAGTTGATGGACACATGGCTGCTTCCATATCTTGGCTATAGTAAATAATGTGGCTACAAACATAGAGGTGTAAATATATTTTTAATATTTGCAGAAATTATTTGTGAAATTTTTCCTTAAATTTGACAAATTATATTAATTGATTTCCTGATGTTGAGTATTCATGGAGTAAAACTCCATGATGGTTATGATTGTGTTGTTTTTTTTTTTTTTTTATGTATTGTTGGATTCTGGTTGTAATCATATGTGATATTGAGCTATAGTTTTCTTTTTTATGTAAACCTTAAATCAGATTTGGTATCAATATCATATTCATTCCATACAAAGAATTTTGCTTTGGATATCTAAACAGCATTTAAATTACCTGTTTTTTATTTAAAGTTTTAATAAAATTCTCCTTTGAAACCTGACCTCACCCTATATGTTTTATTTTCTAGCCAGTAAAAGAGTCGATATTGGCTGCTATTTAGCAAAAACTTTGATTCTTGCAAAAGCCAGTCTTGCAGAAACAGGTATCATTAGAGTCCAAGTGTTGAAAGTCAAAAACAAAAAGCAAATCTAGAAAGTGGCGAGAGAAAAATAACACTTTACATGTGAGATAACAATACTTTCATTAATAGCTGATCTCTATGAGAAACATGGAGGCCAGTAAAGAGTGGAACATCTTTTTCTTTTAATTGAAATATATTTGACATATAACATGGTGAAAATTTCAGGTGTACAACATGTTAAATTGATACATTTATATAATGTAGTATGATTGCCACTGTAGGGATAACTAGCACCTCTGTCACATTACATAATTATCATTTCTTGCTGAGAGACTAGAACTTAATTACTCCAACCATTCAAGAGAGTGAGACAACAGCTTTAAAGTGCTGAAAGAAAAAACCAAAACTGTCAATCCAAAGTTCCATATCCTTCAATGATGAAAGAGAATTAAAGACATTCTCAGATAAAAGGAAACCAAGAGTATATGGTGGAAACAGATCTTCACTATAAGAAACCCTAAAAAGGGTTCGGAGGCTGAAGGAAAACAAATGATGGAGATGGAAACTTGAATCCATGGATAAGAAGGAAGACCATCAGAAATGGTCACAGAAGAGCATCAGTCTGAGTAAACAGAAAAGACTTGATTTTTGCTTTTTCATCTTAATTTCTTTATACTCAATATGGCTGTTTAAAGCAAAATATATCATTATCTTGTGTTGTTTGTAACATATTCAGCTGTAATATATATAATAACTATGAGATAAAGGATCAGGAGATGTCAATATGGGCCTCATACAGTTGTACATTTTCTACATTTTATATGAAACCTTGTCACATAAATGTACATGAACTATGACAAATTATATATATATATGTGTGTGTGTGTGTGTGTGTGTGTGTGTATATATATATATATATATATCAATCCCTAGAGCAGCCTCCAACATGAATAATACAAAGATGTATCACTTAAAAAGCCAATAGGAGGGACGCTTGGATGGGTCAGTCAGTTAATCTGCTGACTCTTGATTTGGGCTCAGGTCATGATCTCATGGTTAGTGGGATCAAGCGCCCCGTCTCTGTCCCCTTCCCCACTTTGAGTTTTGAATTCTGCACTGACACCAAAGCGCCTGCTTGGAATCCTCTCTCTCCCTCTCTCTGCCACTCCCCTGTTCATGTTCAATCGCTCTCTCTCTCTCTCTCTCAAAATAAATAACACTTTTTAAAAAACCAATAAGATAAATAAAATGTAATTCTAAAAAGTATTTAAGAAAAATCAGGAAGGAGGAACAAAGGAACAAAATACAGAAGACAAATATAAACCAAATAATAAAATGACACAGACGATTACAAACATGTTAATAAATAAACTACAGGTCTAAACATTTCAATTACAATATAAAGATATTCAGAACGAATGAAAAAAAAAAATGACCCAAATATATGCTATCTAGAAGAGTTGCACCTTAAATATAAAGACAGAAGTAGATTAAAAGTGAATAGCTAAAACAAGATGTATCATGAAGATGGAGATATAAGAATGCTGGAATTGCTATATTAAAATCAGATTTTTTCAGAATAACTCTCTATTTATTATTATTGTAACTATAAACTGGGTCCTTATAACCTGATATTGTAATATACAAGGGATGTGCTGTGCTATAAAACAAGGTGGCTTAAGATTAAACTTAGCTAAAATTTATTAGAGGAAGGAACTAATAACAACAACAAAAAACACAGAAATAAATAAAATAGAGACCAGAACAATAACATGACATTGAAAGTAATGACAAGATTTTCCAAAAAAATAAATAAATAAACAAAATTGGCAATGCTTTAACTATATTAACTAAGAAAAAAAAGAAAGAGAGAAGACTCAAAAACCAAAATGAGCAATGGAAGATAAAACAATACAACAGAAAACCACAGAAATACATAGTGTGATGACAGATTACTATAGACAATTATGTACTCACAAATCAGATAACTTAGAAAAAAACACCCAGATAATTCTTTAAAATGCACAAATCTATTACTAAGATAGAATCATGAATCTTGATTCTAAGAAATAGGACAATTCTTAGACCAATAACAAGAATTAAAGTTGAATTAGGAATCAAAACTCTCCCACCACAGAAAAGCCCGAGACCATATGGTTTCATTGGTGGATTCTACCAAACATTAAAAAAAAAAATTAATGATAAGATTTATCAAAATCTTATAAATAATGGAATAAGGGGAACACGTTCCAAATTAAAATAATATTTTAAAAATACTTAAAGGGAAATATCACTAGAGACAAAGAGGGACATTTCACTATGATAAATCAGCCCCATTCGTCAGAAACATATAGCAGTAATAAATGTTTACGTGCCTAATATCAAAATTCCCCAATACGGTAAACCTAAATAACAATTCCCCAATCATAGCAGTCATAGTTGAAGATTTTAATGCTCCTCTCTAAAAAACAAAACAAAACAAAACAAAAACATCAGAAACACATAGAAGATTCTCAACCATCTTGACCTAACAGATATTTATAGATCCCTACACCTGACATTTGAACGAACACAAGAGATGCATCTTTTCAAATGTAATATGGTATAGAACATTTGCCAAGGTGGAGAATATATCCAACCATAAAGAAGTTCTAATATGATTTTCAAAATAATGAAATCCTACCAGGTATGACAGAATTAAATTAGAAACCATAGGAGCAAGATAGCTAGAAAACCCCCAAATATTTGGAAATTAAACATCTTAATAAATAATTCATGAATTAAAGAAAAAAATCACAGAGAAGTTACAAAAATATTTGGAACTAGGGTGTCTGGGCAGCTCAGTCGGTTAAGCGTCTGACTTCTCAGGTTTTGACCTCACGGTTTGTGAGTCAAGCCCCACGTTGGGTTTGCTGTTGTCAGCACAGAGCCCGCTTGGGATCTTCTGTCCCCCTCTCTCTCTGCCCCTCCCGGTTGCATTTTCTCTCTCTCTCAAAAATAAATAAGTATTTAAAAATTTTAAAAATAATAATAGAAAAGAAAATATTTGGAATTAAATGACAACGGAAATATATCAAAATTTGTAGTTTGCTGCTAAAACAGTGTTTAGAGGGAAATTTATCACTTTTGATACTTTGTTAGAAACGACAAAATCTAAAAATCAAAGATCTACATTTCAGTCTCATGAAATTAGAAAAAGAATCAAAAATATAAGCCCAAATAAGCTGCAGGAAGGAAATAATAAAGATAAGAGGAGAAATCAGTGAAATATAAATTAAACGAAAGAATAAAACAGTGGCTCTTTGAAAAGATTAATACAATTTATAAAACTCCAGCCAAAAGACACAAGACACAAATTGCCGACATCACAAAATTGGGACATTATTCCATAGTCTACAAATATTAAAAAAAAATACAAAATAAAACTGCAATGAGATGTTATCTCACACTTGTTAGAAATGGTTATCATCAAAATAGACAAGAGATGGTAAGTGTTGGCGAGGATGTGGAGAAAAGAAAACTCTTGTGTGCTGTTGATGGGACCCTAAATTAGAGTAACCACTATGGAAAAATTAAAAATAGAACTACCATATGACTCAATAATCCCACTTTTGTGTATATACCCAAAAGAAACAAAACCACTATCTCAAAAAGCTATTTATATCCCCATGTTCATTGCAGCATTATTTACAATAGCCAAGACATGGAAACAACTTAAGTGTCCATTGATGGATGAATGGAAAAAGAAAATATGGTATATACATATATATATATATACACACACACACACCATATATATATATATATATATATATATACCATGTACCGTAAATATAATATATAATATATATATATACACACACACCATATATATAGTATGGTAGACACACACACACACACACACACACACATAGGAATATTATTTAGCCACAAAAAAGAAGGAAATCCCACTATTTATTATGGTGACGTGGATGGATCTTGAAAGTATCATGCAAAGTGAAATAAGTCAGACAGAGAAAGACAAATACTATATGTTGTCACTTATATGTAGAATCTAAAAAAGTTTCATAGAAACAAAGAACAAATTGGTGGTTGCCAGAGGTGGGAGGTGGGGGTGGTGGGAGTAATGCAGGTGATCAAGAGTTACAAACTTCCAATTATAAGATGAATAAGTTCTGGGGATGTAACGTACAGAAAAGTGTCTGTAGTTAACAATGCTGTATTGTATATTTGAAAGGTGCTAAGAGTGTAGAACTTAAAAGTTCTTATCACACACACACACGCAAACACATACACACACACACACACACACACACACACATCGTAACTATGTGAAGTAATGGATGTTAACTAAACTTATTGTGGTAATTATTTTTCAATATATACACCAAGTCATTATGCTGTTTGCTTAAACTAATACAATGCTATATGTCAATTATATCTTAATAAAACTGGAAAACATTTTAAATCAATACATGAAAATTAGTCATACTTGGAAAGATCATAAAATAATGTCATGCATAACTTTTGCAAGTAAGTATGGCAATTTAGATGAAATAAGAAACATTCTTGAGAAACACGAATTACCACACCTGACTTGAAAAGGAATTGAGCATTTAAATAGCTCTATCCTATTTACAGAAACGGAATTCAAAATTAATAACTCTTGCACAAAGAAAACTCTAGACCCAGAGGTCTTCACCAGTGATTCTCATTAAGTGCTTAGTGAAGAAATAGGACTATCTTCAACAAATTCTTTTAGAAGACAGAGGGAAGCATTCAATAGTTAACAAGGCGAACTGTTAGCAAGATAACTAGCATTATCTTGACACTAAAACAAAAGACATCACAAGAGAAGACATCACTCACTTTGCTATGCCATGTAAACAGAAATGCTTAATTCTTTAACACTATTTTGCCAAATTAAGTCCAAAAATATGTAAAACGGATAATACTTCATGACCAAATAGGGCTGAACATTTGAAGATAAATAAATGTGTTTCACCATTAATGGAGTAAAGATTAAAAAAAAAAAAAAACCTGATTATTTCCATTAATGCAGAAAAAGCACTTCAAAAAATTTCAGTGTCTATTATGAAAAAGTTTTCCTAAATCTGACTTAAGAACATCTGTGAATACTTAACAGCTCACATCATATTCAATATTGAAAGACAGAATGCTTTCTCTTAAGATGAAAAGAAGGCAAGGACGTCTGACTACTTTCACTGTGTTTATTCAGCATTTCACTGGAGACTTCACCAAGATAGTAGGCAAGAAAAACCAAAACTATTGTATTTCTACAGACTAGCAATAACAGTTGAATTTTTAAAAAATATTTCATTTATTTAAAACATTTCGTTCATTGCATAAGAATAATTGGGGCTACATTTATTAAAAGATGAGTAAGACCTCTACACTAAAAACTATATAACCTTGCTAAGAGAAATAGGCAGACTTAAATTAAAAGCAGACTTAAATAAAAGGAGAGATTCACATAATCATGGATTAGAAAATTCAATATCGTTAAGACGTCAATTCTCCCTAAACTGATTATACATTCAATGAAATACCAATAAAAGTCCCAATAGGCTTGTTTAAAGAAATTAATAATCTGCTTCTAAAATTTACAAAGAGAAGCAAAAGTATAGAAGAGCAATAATAATCTTGAAAAATAAGAACAAAGTTGAAGGACTTACACTACCCAATTTCAAAGTTTGCTATAAAGTTATAGTATTCAAGACAGTATGGTAATGGTATAGACAATTAGATCAATGGAACAGAATCCAGAAATAGACCCACACTTAAATGATCAATTGGTTTTCAATAAAGGTGCCAAGGTAATTCAATGTGGGAAGGATAGTCTCTTAAACAAAATGTGCCAAAACAATTGTATATCTCTGTAGATTAAAAAAAAAAAATTAACCTTGACCCTTACCTCAAATTATAGGCAAAAATGACCTCAAAATGGATCGTAGACCTTCATATAAAAGTAATAATACTCATAGCCCAGAGAAGAAAATATTTGTGATACTGAGCTAATCAGAGATTTCTTAAATAGGTCACAGAAAGTACTGATTATAAAAGACAGCATTGATAAAATGGACTTTGGCAAAATTAAAACTCAATGCCCTTAGAAAGGCACAATGAAAGAAATGAAAAGACAAGCTGAAGATTGAGAGAAAATATTTGCAAAGCATATGTGTCTCAAAGGGCTTGTGTCCAGATTCTATAAGAATGCTTATGATCCCAGAGCAAGCAAACACAATGAAAATTTTGGCAAAAGAGTTGAACAAGTTCTTCACACAAGGAGAAATACAGATGGCAAGGAAGCATATGAAAGCGTACCCAACATCTTTAGCCATCAGGGGAAGACAAATTAAAAACCACAACTATATCCCACTGCATTCACATTAGCATGGTTAAAATTAAAAAGACTGGCGATACCAAGTGCTGGGGAGGAACAGCTGGAACCCTCAAACAGTTTTAGTGTACGTGCAAAATGTTACAGTCCCTTTGGAAAATAGTACGGCAGTGTCCTTCAAGTTTATGCATGTACTTATCATCTGACTCAGCAATCCCATTCCCGGGTATTGAAGTGAGAGATTAAAGATATGTCCACGTAGAGATTTTTTTTTTTTAATTGTTTGTTTGATGTTTATTTTTGAGAGGGAGAGAGACAGAGCCTGAGTGGGAAAGGAGCAGAGAGAGAGGGAGATACGGAATCCCAAGCAGGCTCCAGGCTCCGAGCTGTCAGCACAGAGCCTGACGCGGGGCCCAAACTCACGAACTATGAGATCATGACCTGAGCCAAAGTCAGTCGCTTGACCCACTGAGCCACCCAGACGCCCCCATGTAGAGACTTTTATATGAATGCTACAGCAGCATTCATATAAAGAGATAAAGGTGGAAACAACTGAATTCCAATTGGTGAATCCATATTGTGAAATACTCAGCGATATCATGGAACACAGTATTAATAAACATAGCATGAATGAGCCTGAAAACATTACGCTAAGTGAAGGGAAACCAAAACAAAAGTTCTATATAGTTTGATTCTTTTTATATTAAACTCAAGAAAAGAAAATATTCTAGTGTCAGAAAGAACAGCGATTTGTGAAACCAGGAACTGAAGACACTAACTGCAAAGAGACACGAGGGGCTCATTGGGAGTGATGGACAGTGTATATTATGATTATATAAAATTGCCAAAACTTATCAAATCGTGCGATTACAATGGGTATATTTATTTTACGTAAATTACATTTCAATAAAGCCCAGATGGGGTGGGGAAGGTCTCAAAATGAATGATTAAAAACATATCATATCAAAATTCATGGGTTGAAACTACATAAGTACTTAGAGGGAAATTTAAAGCTTTAAAGGCTTACATAAAGATTTTAAGTCTGGGGTACCTGGATGGCTCAGTCGGTTGAGTGTCTGACTCTTGATTTCGCCTCAGGTCATGGTCTCATGGTTCCTGAGGTTGAGCCACGCTGTTAAGTGTGGAGCCTGCTTGGGATTCTTTCTCCCTCTCTCTCTCTGCCCCTTGCTACTCCCATGAGCACCTGTGGGTATGTGTCTAACTGTGTCTGTACGTACACCTTATATCAAAATAAATAAATAAACATTAAAAAAAGATTTTAGGTCAAAAATCCAAATTTTTGTCTTGAAATACTAGAAAAAGAGCAAAGTAAGCCTCAAGAAGAAAGGAAATATTAAAGAACATAAATAAATAAACTAGAAAACACCACAGAAAAATTTAAAAGCCCAAAGCTGGTTCTTTGAAAAGACTTTTAAAACTTGATAAAGACCGATAAAGAAAAATACAACTAGCCAACACTGTGAATGAAAGAGGGGCTGTTACGGAAATCCAACAGTCATTCAAAGGATCATAGGAGAATATTGTAAATAACTTTAAGCCAATATACTTAACATCTTAGATAAAATGGACAGGCATGTTCCTTCTAAACAAGCTAGTCAGGGGAAATAGTGGGGATCATCTTGCAGAAGGAGCAGCTCATGCATAGACATGGCATCGTGAGAGCATGGCCTTTTCTGGAATGGCATGCAATTTGGTCAACAGTCAGGTAGAGTGCGAAGGAATGAAAAATGGGACTGGGAAGTTCAGTGGGGTTTGACTCACAGGTTTGGTCCTGTAAACTTGGTAAAGGTCTTTGAGTTTTATCCTGAGGCAAGGGCAGGGCATTGGAGGGTTTTAAGCTCCTTAAGCAAAGCGACATTAACATATTTGTGTTCTGGAAAGATCAAGGTGGCAGGACTAGGGAGAAAAGAAGAGTCTTGCTGCTGTTGCCATTTTACTGGCAAAACATAATGAGTGCCTAGAGTAAGACAGCTGCAGCAAAGAAAGATAAAGACAACCCAGGTGGCATACCCATCCACCCTCCAAGTAGTCTCTTACATCCTTTTGCTGGTGTAAGAGAAGAAAGTGTAGGGCATCAGGCTTGGACCTATGTAGCTGGTGGCGCTTTCTGAGAGGAGGAAGCCAGAGGAGCACGGCTACCTAATGCTCCTTCCTTGTCTTGGGTAGAACCTAAGCATGTGCGCTCCACCTGCTCCTAACAAGTATGTGGGGCTCGGCAGTTCTCCACGTTGTTTTCTCAAGTGTAATTTTGTTGTGCTTCAAGAGATGTCTAGTTCTTTGGTCACACCGTTATTCACCCAGTAATAATCTCTGATAGGAATTTGCAAAGTAAGGTCAGTGGCCAGGTGACATTGATAGATTCTCTAACCAAAACCATCTTCGCTGGCCAAATCAATTAAATTAGTTAAGCCATGTATTTTAAAAAAAAATTAATGTTTATTTATTTTTGACAGAGAGAGGCAGAGCATGAGCGGGAGAGGGGCAGAGAGAGAGGAAGACACAGAATCCGAAGCAGGCTCCAGGCTCTGCGCTGTCAGCACAGAGCCCAATGCAGGGCTCGAACTCACAGACTGAGATCATGACCTGAGCTGAAGTTGGACACTCAACCGACTGAGGTGCCCCAAGTTAAGCCATGTATTTTTAACAGCAGGAAAACATGTGTGCACAATAAGCCCTACTCCTTTTTCTTTTTTCCTTTTTTTCTTTTCTTTTCTTTTCCTTGTCCTTTTCTTTTTTCTTTCCTTTTCTTTCCGTTCCTTTCCTTTTTTTTCTTTTTCCTTTCCTTTTTTGGTCTTCATCTCTTCCCTTTCCTTCTTCTATTCCTCCATCTCTCCTCCCTACCCCTCTCTCTTTCTTTGTTAATCCGGGAGAAAAAGTTCTCCAATCTGGAACTCTTTCCCCTGATTGGTTTTAACACAGACATTATGAACTCTAAAATCTGGAGTTGGATAGACATGCGATACTGACTTTGACATTTCCATGGGGAGTTCCATCAAATATCCCCTTCTTATCACCTCCTCCTCTTTACATGACTCGTGGTAACTTCTACAGGATGGATTACATCCTCTCCCCCAGCCGGCATGCAGATACCACCTCATGGAAAGAAGTTTAAAAATAATGGTAAGCTCATTCGACACAGCAGTCTCTGGGGGAGAGGGAAAATACTGGATGAGGGGAGAGTGGATACAGGAGATGAGAGAGGGCACTTGTTTCCACTCATAAGCGATGGCTTTAAAACTGTGCCAAATAAAGCTGCTGGTGGACCAACATAGAGTAACCACATGAGCACAAATCACCACATTTGACTTTGACAAAACATTTGGCTGAAGCAATAAAACAATTTTATGGTAACCTTTTTGGGGACTTTCAATCATTGCTCCGTTGCAATCAACGCATGACATACAAAGCTGATGAAAAGAACAATGTACCGGGAAACCAGCCATGAACTCAAATTATGGGTTTTCCATTGACTTGTTACAGGAATTAAAAAGACTTTTTAATTCACCTGACCTTCAATGTCCTCACCCATCAAAAAATAAAAGAATGCTTGCTACCTCACAAGATTTTATGAGAATATACTGAGATATACTTTGTGGAAAATTCCCCAATACAAATTATTTTTTATTACCATTATTATTGAGAAACAATTTTCAGACAGAGAATATTTAATCTTGGGAAAGCAAGGCACAGAAGAAATTAGTTTGTAGCAAAAGCTGCTTCGATATAAAATGCTGATCTCCCTCTAAAACCTGACATAAGATAGTGAGTATTTTAATGCTCAGTGGAGACCATTAAAACAACAATAACAATATCTTCCTGCACACAGAATTTTCGGTTTGATTTTTGTGGAATAACCATCACATGGAGTATGAGTTAATGGAATAAATGTTGGAACTATGAAAATAGACTTTAGTTCTTTAAAAATATCACAAAAGTCATTTTGGCAGTGGAACGAATTTCTTGGCAGATATGATGGTATTAGATTTTTGCTGTAATGGAATTATATCAAGGATTTAAAAATTTTGCTTTTGGGGGAATTCATTTTTCCTTTATAGAATGTATTCATGCTATAATTGCTGGAAACAATATTACCTAATTTCATTTTAGCTCCTGTAACTCATAAGCAAAAATCAAGATACCTATGTAAATTTATGTAAATCAAGATACAAAAGGTCCTTGGGAATCAAGACCTCTTTATGCTTTCCTCACCAAATTGGAGCTCTAGCTACGCTCTGGTAGTGAATTTGGATAATTTTCAAGTTTCAGCTTTTGCCAACAAGAGCTATTAAAATAAACAAACCCAAAACCTCTGAATAAAGGCAGTCCATCCTAGAACATGGCCTCCAGGCAGGCAAATCTGGTTCATCATGGATAGTGATTTGATCAGTAACAAGTGAACAATTCCAGTCCATCTTAGCTAGACTCTGAATATAACCATATTCGAATATTAACGGGGTAAATATTAAAACATTCCCTTCCAATACCGATGACTAGATCTCAGAAACAGTAGAAATAAATAGCCACAGTTTAATGTCTTCAAAATCCATCTGCAGGGACAGAAACCTCCTTAACGTTCAATTCGCTGGAGAGATTAGCGTCTGACTTGGCAATTGAAACACAGACACAAAAGCACACGCATGCACAAAGAAAGGAATGTCCTGCTGCCTTTTGTCACTTGGTCAGCTAGTTGGAGAAGAGGGTGAGCAACATAGCACTTTGCCGGATTTAACCCGGTTTTCTGTAGGAAATACCACCGTATGATCTTTACCCTGAAGAGCTCAGAGGCGGGGAAATCCAGCGTGCACTACCTCATATTGTCACCTACCAGCCAGCATTTCTCATTTCGTAATAACAAGATAGTTGTGGTTGTGCTAGGGGCAAAGATAGTCAGTTTTACTACGTCTATTATTGTGGGTAAACTTAATTTAACCGTCATAAACAGAGACACAGCAACACATGAAGAAAACCTGGGCAATAAAAAACACAGGAGAAGGAAAAAAACAGTTGGCCCTGGAGGAATGGGGCTGGGAGTGAATTTCACTATTGTACTTGTTGTTGTTGTTGTTGTTGTTGAGGCTGTTGTTTTGTATCCTTAAACTCCTGATAAGGTAGCAAGTGCTTATTAACATAGAATATACTCATGGAGAATTTTCAGTTATGTGAGCATAAACTAGTCTTGTTTAATTTTGTACCAGCTGTGAAGAAATGTTAACACAAATTATAGATAAAAAAGAAGTTTTGTTTGGGGAGTAGGTGGTTCGCCTAATCTGAGAACAATTTATTTTTGAGCATTACCTTCATCCATTTCTATAAAAGCCTCATGGTAGGAACACACCATCTAAATTCTTTGCTTCAGCAGATTTGTCAGGACGGAAGGAGACAGTTATGTTTTAATCATGAGATCACATTATTCCAAGTACTTGAAAATGATATACCTGATTTTCTTTAAGAATCTTCTATAATTGAGGGTTATTTTAATAGCTCGGTAACTTGCCTTACCGATTCTGGCCTCCTGTTTTCTTCCTCCATGCCCACTGCCTCTGATCGTAGCGTTACTGGATCTTTCTTCTTGAAGCCTCCTTCCTCATGAATGCTCCCCTACATAAACACTTCAGTGACTCCCCAGTGCCTGTGGAACACTTTTTGATTATTATTATTTTTTTCTCCCAAGGCTTTCGATAATTTGTTTCTGCACAAACTATATCACTTTTTCTTCCAGATTTCCAAAAAAACCCTTTAATTTCTCCTACCCCAAAACCCTTCTTATCACTTTCAATTATCTAAAAACTACCTTGCTTTCCAGTTTAATTTCTGTGCCATCCGACATAAGTCTTCCCTGAGAATCATAGCCCAAATTGATAAGTCTTATTTCCAAATTTCATGAACACTTATACATATATTTTTATTACCACATGAGTGTCGGTAACCTCGGATTATTCCAAAAAGCTTAATATATATTCACTTATTTATTTTTTTACCAGATGAATGTTCCTGAAGACAGCCACTTTTTCTTATATATTTTTTTCTTTCCAACAGCTATTACATACCCAAGAATTGTTAAATTGTAATCATGTGGCCTAAAGCAGATACTTAATGGATGCTCTTTGAATGAACGAAGGAGGAGAATACTGTACCCAGCTAGGAGGCAACTTTGCTCTATAATGTTGGCCAAGTCAGTTACTATTTTTGGCCCACCTTTTTTTCATCTATGAAAGGAGCCAGGTAAAAGAGATGATCTTTATTCAGGCTTGTCTCACTTCCAGTGAATATCTATATAACTATCACCAAGCCTTGTCTTAGCCTGCTTACTCACCCTACTTGTGTGGGAACATGGAAATAGCTGGAACAAACTTGAGGGACAGGCATGAAGATACTGACTTCAAGGGCTCTGCCAGCTGTCTGTGTGGCCAATGTAACAGGCAGTCTAGGGCAGAGCCATAGCTCAGAGCTGGAGGGGAAGTTTATAAAACAAATGTAGGAACATTAAGCCTTGAGGGGGAGACAAGATTGAATTCTAGGGCGCAAGCCAAAGTTCAGACTTCAAGCTGCCTCGCTGCTTGGAGAGCACCAGAGGTCAAGATCCATCAGGGGCAAAGGTGGGGGTATGGTCATGGGGTGGGGGTGCATTCAGGGGGTGGAGGTGGGGGAGGGGGGGAAAAAGGGGGAGAGTGCTTTAAGATCCAGAGATCCCAGCTGCCCTGATTCATGCACACTTGGAAGAATCAAGTCTGAGGGGCTGGGTGTGTCGGAACTCAGGTCCGAGCCAGCCTAAGGATCAGGGCCAAGAATGGAGCTCAGAGCCAGCCCAAGCAGGCCGGACTCCAGTGAGGGCGGCCACCATGGCCACAGTGGCCCCAGTGTCATGCCTTGAGTTTGCAGACAAGGATTACTAAAACGGGTAGCAGGATTCTGCTAGCGTTGGGGAAGGCAATGCCCTTTCTGTCGTCAGCTTTACTAGTTTGACCAGAGTCCAGGAAGGCACAACCGCCCCCAAAGTCCTTACAGGGCTGTTAGCCGGCAATAGTTAGCGCCAAAGAGGTGTGGCACGTGATGATGTGCCAGAAGTGTGCGGGGTGCAGCCCCAGTGACTGCCTGGGCTTCCCGACCTAAGTTCTGGATCAGCATTCCTTAAGGGGCAAGGCGTCTCTGGTGATGACAGGCTCACCCCCTGGGCCTGAGGTCAACACACACTGTAATGCTGATCGAGTCCTTAGACCACCAAGCCTGCCCCAGAGCTTCCCTCTCCTGGTGACCCTCTCCTGCTTCCTGGAGAAGAAGACTCCCGAATGGAAGAAGCGAACACACTGAGGGGGTAGAAAATGTGGCAGGGATCCTAACTTTCGTGCTTAAGGAAGCTCTTAACAAGTACCCATCTGCCTTCAGGGAACAAAACACAATTCACTTTAGTCTTTCAAATGCAGTGTTCATGACCAAATACTGCCACCAGCAATCTGTGTCCTGATGCCTTCCTCAGCGACAGGATTTTTCTCTGGACTTAGGTTCAGATGTTCTTTCCAAAAGGATCTGTGGAAGATGACAAAGAATCCAGATACTTACCCACCGCATTTTATTTCCTAAGTGAGCAATTATTATGACATTTCTTGGGCTATTTAAATGCGTGCTCTGAGTCAGGTAGACGAGATCGTCATTAACCAACAAGTAATTCTTGGGTACTTAATATCCTGAGCACTTAATCATACTTAAAATTGACTATTAATGAAGCTTATGAACCATTTGCAGCTCTGAAAGTGAATTTCTCTGTAGGCTTAGAGAGTATTAAGCCATTTAGATTTTACCAAACAAATATTCTTCATGCTTTAGTTCCTGAGAAAAGAGATTCAGAAAATCAGGTTAACGCTCAGTTGTTCTTTGCTGAGTTTAGCAATTACTTGCTCCATCTGGGAAGCCCTGAGCTCAGGTTAAACATTCAAGTTATTCCCAAACTCAGTGAACACTAGTGACCCACTTTTTAATTATTATTAAAGAAGAGAATGAAAATCACAAAGATTGAAGAGCAGCTTCATTTGAATATTGGCATTTAAGGCAAATAGGTCACGTTTCCTTTTTCTCAAGAATTCCTGACCCATAGGGAAATGAACTTAAAAGCAATTTCATTTTAGTAGTCTTTTATTTTTAAATAGGAGGATTAATCACCTTATCACCTGTTTTTAAAATAACAGACTGAATGGTCAAACTCATGTAACAAACAGCCATATATGAAAAGCTTTAAATATGATAGTGCGGAAAAGGTAACCAAAGAAACAAGAGGATCAAGAGGAAAGAGGACAGAATATGAATGTTATCAATGCTTCCTGAAGATATGACCAATTGTTTTTTTAAAGTAAAAAATGCTTTGGAGCAGGGGTTGGTCTGTAAAGGGCCAGATAGTAACTATTTTGTATTTTACAGACTACATACCTTCTCTGTTTCATATTGCGTTTCTTTTTTTTCCTTCCTCCTTTCTTTCTTTCTTTCTTTCTTTCTTTCTTTCTTTCTTTCTTCTTTCTTCCTTCCTTCCTTCCTTCCTTCCTTCCTTCCTTCCTTTCTTTCCTTTCTTCTTTCTTTCTTAAAACAACTCTTTGGAAATGTTTAAAACATTCTTCACTTACACTTGTACAAAAACAGACAGTGGGCTAAATCTGACTCACAGTTGGTATAGTTTGCTGACTCTTGCTCTAGATTTTAGAGTAGGGCAAATGTTGCCAGAATCTTATATAAAACAAGAAACAATTATAAAATAAATAATCTAATAATATAAATAATCAAAAAAACCAATCTTTTATATAAAATGGTAACAACCGATTTCATAAAAATTGGCAAATAAAAGGTTCTTGACGTGGAGACTTTCTATTTTTAATGGAGAAAGGTATAGAGCTCCTTCTTGGAGAGTGGAAATCAATGTGCAAACTTTCACTTTCCCAAAATAAAGGATCTTCTTTCAAGGAGTGCCTTCTCTATCTTGTGACCTTTCACTAGGCCAGCTCTGAAGGCTTTGAAAAAGCTTGTGTATTTCCAACTTTAAGAATATAGTCACCTCTGGGTATTCTCTGCAGACAGGGTATTTCCTGCAGCTTTGGACAAGGCTTTCTAATCTGATGCATAGTTTCCTAAACTGAACTCTGAGGACACACTCTAGAGGTCACTCTAGGGTTTGTACAAAAATTTTAAGTTTTTATGTTATCATTCCTAAAGATACTAAAAATAATTATTTGGGTGGTTACTGTCAAAATAAGAATGGTCACAGGAATCTAGTGCCCACTGAATTCAAGAGTTCTGACTAGGGGCGCCGGGGTGGCTCAGTCAGTTGAGTGTCCAAGTCTTGATTTCAACTCAGGTCATGATCTGGGGGTCATGGGATCAAGCCCTGTGTCAGGCTCCACACAGAACATGGAGTCTGCTTAAGATATTCTCTCTCTCTCTCTGTTTTCCCCACTCGTGCACAAGCACACGCTCTCTCTCACTCTCTCTCTAAAAAACAAAACAAAACAAAAAGAAGAGTTATGGCTAATAGGACTATGAATGAAGAACAGTAATATCATAGTATCCTGTACATAGGATAGTTTTGCTGCAGTTTGATTAAAACAAGAATTCATGAGGAATATAGCCATCAGACAGTTCAATAGTAGTAAAATCTGCATATCAAGCCAAAAGAGCTCTGTTGTAGAAGTGGGAGCCACTGGCTGGCTGCCGGCAGTGGCTTAACTTCTGCAAAGCCACATCACTGATTGTATCTAACTTTCTTAGTTAACTTGGATTTTATTGTATTTGGTTAATGTAGTTATTTCATAAATTTATTTTAGTTTTTCACTTGTATAAGAAATATAACTACAGTAATAAAAACAATAAATCAACACCTCAGGTCTGTGAGGGTCTCTGTTCTCCAAAAGGCACCTGTTTAGGGTCGTCTGGATGGCTCAGTAGGTTGGGCATCTGACTTGATTTTGGCTCAGATAGATCTCGCTGTTCATGAGTTTGAGCCCCGCACTGTCAGTGCAGAGCCTGATTGGGATTCTCTCTTTTTCCCCTCTCTCTGCAGCCCCCCAAATCTCTCTCTCTCAAAATAAATAAATAAATGAATAAATAAACAACACTTACTTATTAATGAAAAACATTCATCAATATTGTACCAAAATCCAAAAGCTACATGTCAGATATTTCTTTTAATCTATATCTATATATATATATATATATACACCATATATATATGGTGTATATATATATATATAGTATATATACACATATACTATATATATATATAGTATATATACACATATACTATATATATATGCAATACACAAAATCTTAATACATACACACACACACACACCTTTTTTTTAAAAAATTTTTTAATGTTTATTTATTTTTGAAAGAGAGAGAGAGACAGAGCACAAGTGGGGGAGGAGCAGAGAGAGAGGGAGAACAGAATCTGGAACAGGCTCCAGGCTCTGTGCTGACAGCACAGAGCCCAATGCGGGGCTGGAACTCACAAACCGTGAGATCATGACCTGAGCTGAAGCCGGATGCTCAACTGACCGAGCCACCCAGGCGCCCCGACACAAATCTTAATAATGAAGTTATTTTAAGTCAGAGATAATAGCCTATATCAAGTAATATCTGACAGAACAGATCTTGGAAGCCCAATAATTCAGACCACTCATTGTTGAAATTTATTGTAATTAATAGATTTTGGCTTGAAACTTAAGCTACCACTTTCACCCAATTATAATCTTACTCAAAGATTATACTATCATACTATCAAATATTCTGAAGAAATGGTAAGCACTTGCCTGTCGCATGACTTTTCAAAATTTAGTTTTGTTTTTGTTTTCTGAATACTGTATATAACAATGCAAACAAGGTGTTTGTTTAATTCCTAGTCCTTTTATTACTGAATCTGGTGACACTAAAAAATGTACATATTTTCAAAATATGAAAGGCAATCAATTCAAATTGGATGGCATATTTTGCACTTTTAATAATTATACATGTTTATGCAATTGTCTTCATTTAAATAAATATAAATATATATAAATATATATAAATTATATGTATAAATATAAATATATATATATTATTAGTTTAAATAAATATAACGTAATAGCTGATTCTGGATTCATAGGCTATGCTGGATTCCTAGCTAAGATATCATGCCAGAAAGTATTTTGGATAGGGGCACCTGGATGGCTCAGTCAAAGGTCCAACTCTTGATCTCAGCTCAGGTCATGATCTTATGGTTCATGGGATTGAGCCCCTCATTGGGTTCTGCACTGACAGTGCAGGACCTGCTTAGGATTCTCTCTCTCTCTCTTTTTCTCTCTGCTCCTCTCCTGCTCTCTTTTTCTCTCAAAATAAATATTTTTTTTTTAAAGAAAGTATATTGGATATGTGGCTCTCTATTATACTTTCCAAACATGTAACTTTTAACTTTGGTCTCATTTTTAAAACAGAAATTTCCTTTGGGCATTTCTGAAATTCTTGTATCTGATTATTACCTTTTTTTTTTTTTTTTTTGGCAATGAAAACATAAATATGGTCATTCTTTAGAATTACCTACCTTTCTTTTTAAAAATATTTTTAGTGTTTATTTATTTTTGACAGAGAGAGAGAGAGAGAGAGAGAGAGAGAGAGAGAATGAGTGGGGGAGGGGCAGAGAGAGAGGGAGACCCAGAATTCAAAGCAGGCTCCAGGCTCTGAGCTGTCAGCACAGAGCCCGACGCGGGGCTTGAATTCACGGACTGCAAGATCATGACCTGAGCTGAAGTCGGACGCTTAACCGACTGAGCCACCCAGGTGCCCCAAAGGAACATATATTTTAATAGAGTTTTAGGTAATAATGGATATTCTTCTTTGATACTATATCAAAACTCAACAAGTGGTAGTTTCTTTTTTTTTTTAAGTTTATTTATTTATTTTGAGAGAGAGAGAGAGAGAAGAGAGGAGAGGGTGCATGTGAGTGGGGAGAGGGGCAGAGAAAGAGGAGAAAGAGAATCCCAGGCAGGGTCCTTTACATGGGGCTCACGGACCAAGAGATCACGACCTGAATTACAATCAAGAGCCAGATGCTTAATCTATTGAGCCACCCAGGAGCCCCATCAAGTGGTAGTTTCTCAAAGGTTAGTTGCAACATGAAGTCAGAAATTGTATTAATGAAATTTGCATACTGTTACATTAAAATTCACTCATCTAAAAAACGAAACCGTGCATTCTTGTACCTTGCATTTTAAACAAACATTTGACTCATAGTTTTTGTAATATTAAGCATTGGTCATCTGGAAAACTTGGTTCAAGAGACCCGCAGATTTTATAAATGTTTATACGTGTCTTTATATTACATCAAGAAAATGACATCTGTTAACACCATCACCGATCTCATCAGAACCAAAAAATATGTGAGTTTTGGAGAGCTGTCAAGCTCAAAATGGCAGCTACAAATTTTGCAAAATTCTAATTTTCACTTGAAAGTTCAAATTGTATCATTCACAACAAATACTGCCAAGTCTTTTTCTGAAATGACAGACATACTTTGTTCATTTTCAAGAGAATGTCTGCCAGATGCCATAGTCTGAAGAACCACAGTTTGTCTGTCGGTTGTTCTTTCAAGTACAAATAGTGTTCCATTAAAAAAAAAAAGGGTTAGTTCAGCCTGCAACTTTTCTCTCAGGTGCCTTTCCTTGAGACAACTCACACTGCTGTGGGTAGTGTTAGTGTTTTTGCATTCTCCTATTGTATTAGACAGAATATCATCCCCAAGGTTGAGATATAATAAAATGAGTAATATTTATTGCTACATCTAGGGCTTTCTTAAATAAAACTGTCTCTTTTTTTAATTATATTTTTTATTTTTTAAATTTACATCCAAAATAGTTAGCATCTAGTGCAACAATGATTTCAGGAGTAGATTCCTTCATGCCCCCCTACGCATTTAGCCCATCCCCCCTCCCACAACCCCTCCAGCAACCCTCAGTTAGTTCTCATTTTTATGAGTCTCTTCTGTTTTGTCCCCCTCCCTGTTTTTATATTATTTTTGTTTCCCTTCCCTTATGTTCATCTGTTTTGTCTCTTATAGTCCTCATATGAGTGAAGTCATATGATTTTTGTCTTTCTCTGAGTGACTAATTCCACTTAACATAATACCCTCCAGTTCCATCCACGTAGTTGCAAGTGGCAAGATTTCATTCTTTTTGATTGCCAAGTAATACTCCATTGTGTATATGTATACCACATCTTCTTTATCCATGCATCCATCGATGGACATGTGGGCTCTTTCCATACTTTAGCTATTGTCGATAGTGCTGCTATAAACATGGGGGTGCATGTGTCCCTTCAAAACAGCACACCTGTATCCCATGGATAAATGCCTAGTAGTGCAATTGCTGGGTCATAGGGTAGTTCTATTTTTCGTTTTTTGAGGAACCTCCATACCGTTTTCCAGAGTGGCTGCACCAGCTTGCATTCTCATTTTTTTTTTTTCTGTTTTAAAGCTGAGTGATGATGGTGTGTGGATGTTGCAATAGCTGACGATACAGTTTGTCGCCACTGCTTTGCATCAGGCAAAGGTCCCCACCACTGCCTTTGCACCAGTATCGGTGCAAATGTCAAATGGTGAGAAAAGCGGATCCTAATACAGGAAAATACTTTTGACTTCATAGACTTTCTAATAGGGTCTTAGAGACTTCTAGGGGTCTGCAGACCCTACTATGAGAACTGTTGCTTTGTACTATGGGGAAATAAAAATTACAAATCGGGAAGGAGAAGAAAGATAAAGAGGAAAATATTGAAATAGTGAGAAGGCTTAAAATTCCTTTCTTCTCAGATATTTCTCCAAAGACCTGAACTTTTTTTTTTTTTTTCCTAGACATTTCATTAACTCATTCACGCGAAAGACCTCAACTGAGCACTTTCTATGTCCCGGTCCTGAGCTATGTTTTGGGGATGCCGAAGTAAATCAGAGTTCTCTGACTGGAAGTAAATTACAGTCCAAGAGGGGTAAATGTGGTAAGTAAACAAAGTCATACAAAAGAGTGCTATTGGTTCTCTAGAAAAAGTATAACATAATAAGGGGGAGTGGACAACTCAACCTGAGGATGAGCAGTGGAAGTTTTGTAGAAGTGATGCAAGTTGAATTTCGTAGGTGTAGGTATTCAACAGGCCAAATGCGGGGGAGGGGAGGGGGGATGCGGTAAGGTTGGAGTGATAGAAGCTACTGGTCATGCAGGGCTCATGAGCCACTTGCAGGAGTTAATGCCCTAGGCTGTGGACACCCAGGACCCACAAACTGGTAGAGAAATAATGAAATTTCATTTGAGATTTTAGAAAGATCACTTGAAACACCAGTGATGTACCGGAGAAAAGACAATGGTCACTTGCAAGACTGTTGCTGCCCCAGTATAGATGGCTGGTGCCTACTTTTCTGTTTTCCTGCAGAATTCTTCAGGCAGGAAGTAATGCCAAACTCCACGCTTGCAACGACCTCAAACACAGGAGATCCATGTGAAGCTCTCCTAAGATTCTCTTGCCCTGTTCCACCTTTGTGATTGGGGGCTTCTGCAGCTCAACACATGCCAACCAGCTATGGAGTTGTTTGTCTCTCCTTATGGTAGGTCCCCTCCCCACTCCAACCCTCTTAATTTTGACTCAGGTCATGATCCCACAGTTCATGAGTTCGAGCTCCATGTCAGGCTCTGCTCTGACAGAATGGAGCCTGCTTAGGATTCTCTCTCTCTCTCTCTCTCTCTGACCCTCCCCTGCTTGTGTGTGTGCATTCTCTCTCTCTCTCTCTCTCTCTCTCTCTCTCTCTTTCCCTCAAAATATACATTAAAAAACAGATCATGTGGTGAACTTTGAGTTTTCTCATCATTGGACTTCAAGTTGAACTAAGACAACTGGAAAAGTTCCATTTAATAAAGCTTTATGTAACCTGGTAACTTACATAGAAGAAAAAAGATATAAGTGAGATATTTTAGATAATTGTTTATGTGGGCTCTTTCGTTGCAAAGGAGAGATTTACTCATTCTACCTCAAGAGACAGGGACAAAGTATAATGGTCTCTGGAATGACACTTATGGGAATAAAGAAAACAGGAATCTTGACCAGCTTTCTTCTTGAAACATTTAGAATCTAACTCAGAGTTCAAAAGAAGCCTCACAACCAGGAATCACAAGAACAAGAGTTTCCCATGGAGACTGGAATATAGCCTATGTTCTAAACAGGGAGTCAGGGTTCTTCATGGCGGTAATGACTAGATTATGCCCTTGCTTTCTGTCAGGTATTCTCTGTACGTAACTATATTCTATTACCATCTATTTTCACTGGGTAACTTATGTTCAGAGTCTCAAGAGAGAGCATTGGGTTGTCCCATTAATCACCATAATCCCTAGAGGGCACAGCTTCAGAGGCTGTTGGTCTGACTAGACTGGCTGCCTTTGGGTTAGGCATACACCCTGGTAGAATTGTCTGTGGGTAGTGATGTGAGCGAGACATAGCCACCTATGCCTGAGGAACCTCCTAGAGTAACTTCCTCATTGGGGGCTGTGAATTGAGTCGTTTCCCTCTGAAGAGGACAATAGGCATGGCAGCCATGCTAAGATCTGGTGTGTCCTGTAAACTGATCATTTTAACACCTGCGGTCGACTTCAGGGAACCTTAGGCAGAAGAATGAGGAAGCCTTCCGCCTCCTCTTTGGGGAGTCATTTCGCTTGTAACGCTTTCTTTTTCTCCTCCATTCTATTCCATCTTCCTCCACACGTTTAGTGCCCTTAGCAGAGTTCCAGACGCCATTGCTACGCTTTCACCATCCTAGCTTCACAGCACATTTGTCTCGTCTTCCATCTAATTCCCCCCCTCCCCAGAATCCTGTTTTCTGTGATAGTAATCAGTGAACGACAAACTAATCCACAAGAATGTTATCAACTAGAGACAGAGGGAACATGAGGTTGATAATCCTAAAACTGGGGGGGGGGGGGGTCAATGTAAGAATTAAAGGCCAGGAAATCTTAATGGGGGTGTGGTGCCCAGCACTGAGGAAAAGAGCTACACATAATACCATACATACGGCCCCTTCGTCCACCTAGGTGTAAAGCATGCCTAGATGGGACACAGTGAAACCTATGAAGAAATCAACAAAATATTATAAAATCATTTGTGTTTTTATTCCTGAAGTGACTAGAAAACCAGTAACTTCAGCATTCATTAAAAGTCATTCATTTGGGAACGCAAGCTGGTGCAGCCACTCTGGAAAACGGTATGGAGTTTCTTCCAAAAACTAAAAATAGAACTACCCTACAACCCAGCAATTGCACTACTAGGCATTTATCCATGGACTACAAGTGTGCCGTTTCGAAGGGACACATGCACCCCCATGTTTATAGCAGCACTATCGACAATAGCCAAAGTATGGAAAGAGCCCACATGTCCACTGATGGATGAATGGATAAAGAAGATGTGGTATATATATACAATGGAGTCTTACTCGGCAATCAAAAAGAATGAAATCTTGCCACTTGCAACTACGTGGATGAAACTGGAGGGTATTATGTTAAGTGGAATTAGTCACTCAGAGAAAGACAAAAATCATATGACTTCACTCATATGAGGACTATAAGAGACAAAACAGATGAACATAAAGGACAGGAAACAAAAATAATATAAAAACAGGGAGGGGGACAGAATAGAAGAGACTCATAAATATGGAGAACAAACTGAGGGTTGCTGGAGGGGTTGTGGGAGGGGGGATGGGCTAAATGGGTAAGGGGCATTAAAGAATCTACTCCTGAAATCACTGTTTCACTCTATGCTAACTAATTTGGATATAAATGTAAAAAAAAATGAAAAATTAAATTTAAAAAAGTCATTCATTAAGTCAATTATTGACTTGCTCTAAGATATTACTACATATCCAAAAACAACCCAATGGACATCTCACTTTTAAATCCATTATTTTCCCTCCTCACCTATTGTAAATTCTGTGAAATTAAGGTAAGAAAAATTGCTTCATTGATCGAGCATTTAATAGAAACACTCAATGGAATATTAAAACTCTAATGGAAAGACCAAATATTTGACAATAATTATTTTTCAGATGCATATATTATACTTGTACAGTAGATAACCCAGTACTTCTGTTGAAAATTTGTATAATGGTTATTATTAATTTAGATTGTTAATCTATACACTTGTCTCCAAGATTTGAAGTTACTGTAAACAGAATAAGAGTTCATCCTCTGCATTGTCAGCAGAATTTGAGAGTGATCAAGGGGGGATAACAATGTGTGGGACAAGGGAGGGGCCTGTTATTCCATCACACACAGCATTTTTCAAATTTTCTTCAGGTTCCCATTGCCTCCGTAGTATTCAGGCAAACTCAAAAGGAAAGGAACATAACCAAGCTATTAATGAACCGCTCGCTGCCTTGTGCTTTTTGTAAACACAAGTATAGATTCAATCATTAATCATTACATCTACTTCTTAATTTAAAAAAAAGAGGTGGATACGAGTATGGGGATATGTAATACAATAACTTATATAAATTATACAAGTTTGGGTTTGAATTCCACATGTACCAGCCATGGAGAAGTTGTTACAACCTCTCTGACCTTGGTTTCTTTACATGTCAGATTGGGATAATACTTGTCTGGTATGGTTGATATGGGATTAGAGATAACAGTGTATGTCAAGTGCCTGGCACATGGCAAGCCCTCCTAGTATTGTTCTTTGGAGAAGCGATAGGGTGAAGTGTTTACATTGAAAAGATATTCATATTCTCTGAGTTTGATGTTGCTTGAAAACCTTCTTTCCTGCCTGGTGGCCGACTTTCCCTTTTCTTATTGTTCTAAGAATATTTCTCCATTTGGCCCATTGTAAATAGTAACAATTGTTTAGTTGTTCCATCAGCAGAGAGAAGCCTTCCTGGAGCCTGGCTGACAGAGCTCCCTGTCTGATCTGTTTAACAGCTCTGGGGCTGGAGACAAAGCACGGTGCTCTCACTTCCTCCTCTAGGAAAAGAACAGTGTCCACCACCAAAATAGATCCTCATCGTCTTGCAAACACCACCCAGAATAAATACAAAGGAAATGAGGGCAAAAATCTACTGTGGTGGGTATTGAGACAGAATTCTTCCCAAAATAAAATTTTTCAAAGCTTGTAGGAAGCAGTAATGGGTATTACAGTGCATGAATCATTGCTGTGCCAGTTCCAAATTATAGATTAGTAATTTGCTCTGTGCGAAAAGGTTCTATTTGGATTGCTCGAACATAGATATGCATTACATCTAGAGAAATATGCCTATGTAGCTGCATTGACAGACAAGGATAGCCAAGTCAAAAATCATAAGCACCAACTCACCTATGGAGCTTAATATAAAATTAGTTAAGATCTTGGCATTAAAGAGAATAATAAATTTCAACTCTCCCTTGTCCCTAGTGAAGCTTGAAATAAAAACCATGTGATGCTTTCTATATCTTTATACCTTTTAAAATTTACAGCCGGATACAAATTAGTGATCAAGTTTGTGATAGTAGGGGAGAACCACCAAAGACAAACATTATGCTGTAAGAGTAAAAAGTATTTAACTTTTCAGTGAAGTGATTATTAAACTCAGTTATTTCTATTCAAAGAAGATAATGATCTTTATCAGTCATAAAATTTGCCAGCTTTTTTCCCTGTTGGCCAACTTTCCTATTGTCTGGAACTTGGACATTATCTAAAGCTGAAAAAAAAAATGTGAATTTTCATCCAAATTCAAGGCCAGTTCATTGATAATATTATTTGACAGAATCTGAAAGATGTCAGGTCATGTACGTTTTCAGACATAAAGTACTTCATTTGCCTACAAAAGTTGCATTTCTTCATTCAGGAGAAAACCAGTTTATGAGAAGGCAGCACCATAGCCTACTGTGATATTATTATTAAATATTGGAGAAGAAAAACATCTGATGAACTTTATAGTTCTGTTTCAGAAAAGGGAGGAAGTATTTCATGTAACAAATATGAAAGCCCATTATAAAGCTACAAGAATCAAAGCAGAATCAAAACAGACAGATCCCTAGAAAAGGATAGGGTTTAGAAGTAGATCCAAATATATCTGGGGGTAGATGTCATTGGGGAAGCCTGTATGATATTAATTATACATACAATTCAAAGTAAATATAAATGGGATTGGGATAATTGGCTATACATAAACAAGAAAATAAAGTCAACTCCTGTCTTACAGCATATCCAAAAGTAAAATCCAGACATACTAAGAAACTAAATATAACACCAGGAAAACTATAAAGGTATTAGAGAAAAATTAGGAAAATATTTGTATAGCTATGGAATGAGGAAAGCTTCCTTTAGCACAATGGAAAACTAAAGGCAAATAACGAAATACACGTTTTTAAAAACAATTCATACCATAGATGGCAATGTAGCTTGTCTATAAAGGAAAAAATAGGAAGAATCAATGAAATAAATGTGTATAACTCTTGTGCCCTATGAAGCACAGAACAAATGATCTTCTAAGAGACAATATTCACAACACATATAAAACAATGGTTTCATATCCCCAGTACACAAAGAGCTCTTGAAATTAATTAGAAAATGAGAATAGTGAACTGGCAATTCACACCAGAGGAAATACAAAGGGCCAATAAGCCTAGGAAAAGATGTTTGAATTCACATGAGTAATGAGGGAATGAAAATTGTAACACCTGGTCATTATGTAAGGGTGAAGGGGTTGTGTTTCTGCCAGCATGGTTTAACTTCAAACAACTCCTGACATCCAGTGTTGGTAAGATTTGGGGGTAATCAGTACTCCTGAATACCGAAAGTGGTTCTGTAAATTAATTGCTTCCATCCAAAAGTGGTCTTCCAACATTTCTTACTATATAAAAATGCACAGAAACTTTGTCTATGTTCTCAGTTCTGGGTATCAGTTATCAGACAGAAATACACTTGCTCTTAGCCAGAAGCCTGAGAAGCAATCAGACAGAACTAAAAATAAAGTATGTAAGCATAGGTACAAGTATGCTTATTAGAGGCAGAACCTTAATGAAGAATAAGGGTAAGAAACATACCCTTAATGGGTAAGAACATGGCCTCTCCAAACGGACTCATTTGCGTTCAAACTCCTAACTGGCTGTGACCCTGAGTAAGTTATTTAATCCTTATGTGTCTTAATGTCCTCATCTGTAAAAATGAAGCAATAATAATACCTATCTCATGGAGGTTTTTTAATATTAAATGAAATAGTGCTTAGAACATTATCTAGTAATTTAAAGATCATAATTAACATTGGCTATTATTATCATTTTTTGTAATAACAACAATAACCTGGACTCCATCAACAAGAAAAACAATTGAACGATGATACTGTTGTTCATATGATACTATGAAGCCATTATAAATAATGAAACATATATGTATGCATGTATTTGTCCAAAATATATAAGTTTTAAAAAAGTGAAATGTACAGCTTGGTATATTATATAATCCCAATTTCAAAATAAAAGCAAAGTTAAATAATTCCCCTACAGATGTGCCTATTTTTGTGGTGAGATAATAATCTGACATATTGACCATAATTTTTTTTTTTTCCTAGGAGTACATTTTTTACTTCTTTCTACCCTTACTCCCATTCAAACCCTTGGGCTGCTCCAGACTTACCGTTTCCAATGACATATGCATAAACAAAAAAATCATCTCAGCAACCAATTTCCAGAAAGTCAAATTTGCAAACATTTGAGGGTTTGAGAGAGAGGGGTCTGTCCACTGCCTGACTGAGATAAAAATACAAGCATATAAAACACTGTACAAGGATGCTTATGAAAGGTTGGAGAGGAGATGCTCCCAGCTTGGAGAGAGACAAGAATGTATTGAAAGGAGAGTAGTGAGTGCTGGAGGTGAGCCAGAAAGAGTGAGGTTGATGCCAGAAGCCACAGAGAGACCCTGGGCAAGTGGAAAATTCCAGTGAGGCTGGTGGGATCTAAGACCAGAGGAAAGCTGGGCCTCGGTTTCCGGGTAGAGGCCAAGGAAGCTGGCAAGAGTCCACAGAGGAAGTGGCTATAGTGAGCCGGGTCTGGTAGGGCCTCAGGCAGCCTGGCAGAGATTGCCGTGGCTTAGGCACAAAACTACCACGCTTGATGGGGTCTGACAACAGGGACCAACACATTTGTGGGAACGTGGCCAACGCCCAGATAGGATAAAGGATGTCTCAATATCAATATGGCTACCAAGGAGGACGCACTTCCCCTGTTCCACTTCCCACTCAGTTCCTCGGTACTATGGAAAACCCCCTAAAATGTAGACATCTCTACAGGAAAAGGGAATGTGTTTCATATTAACTGGGACTGAGAGGCCACCTAACTGATGGGTTGGAGCCTTGAACTAGAAATTAAATTAAAGAAAAATTGTTATATGTCTTCTTTACCAAAGTTATGGACTCACGTCAATTACTTGCATGTTTATACATTTGAATCTAGGGGCGCTTGGGTGGCTCAGTCGGTTAAGCGGCCGACTTCGGCTCGGGTCACGATCTCGCGGTCCGTGAGTTCGAGCCCCGCGTCGGGCTCTGTGCTGACAGCTCAGAGCCTGGAGCCTGTTTCAGATCCTGTGTCTCCCTCTCTCTGACCCTCCCCGTTCATGCTCTGTCTCTCCCTGTCTCAAAAATAAATAAAACGTTAAAAATTTTTTTTTAAAAAAATATAGATAATTAAAATACAAATTGTGAAAAGTTATCCCCTAGAGGCAAGATACCATACAACTGGAAGGGGAAGGAGAAAATATTAGTTTTACTTTAGATACATAGGCAATACATAAACAGTTAAAATGAATAGACATCATTTTTGTAAGTTGATTGAAACGGCATCAAATACAAAGGAAAAAACAGAAAGGTCAAAATAAGTTTTTAGCAAATTATAAAAGACTCAAAATTATTAGGATCTCTGTACCTTGATTTACTAATTTATAAAAGGAGGGGATTGAGTTCAGCGATTTATATAATTCCTTCCTTCTCTAGAATTCTCAGAAGGCTGCGAATGTCCTGTTCTCGAAAAATGTACAAGAGATATGATAGAAGAGAGTCATATTTGTGAAGGATTTTGGATAAGTAAAGATGCTTCTAAGTTAATGCTCTAGAGATAAGGACTACAGGAACCACAGTGGAAAACCGGACCTGTTCCAAGAAACAGGGTTTTGACTGTCAGTCTCGGCCCTGCCAATTATTTTCTGTGTGACCTTGGGCAAGACAGTTTAATTAAATGCTTTGGGTTTAAACTCTTTAAACCTGTCTAAAGCAGTTTCCAAACCTGTCTGTTCATTAGAATAAGTCAAAGATTTAAAAAAAAAATTCATGCCATACACCCTGTAGAATGTGCACCTATGTCACCAAAAGACACGTACAAGAATGTTTTTCTGTCAAGTGCCAGATAGCAAATATTTGACAACTGTATGGTCTCCGTTGCAACCCGACTCTGCCATTGTGGTGTGAAAGCAGCTGTAGACAATACAGAAACAAGTGAGCCTGGCCCTGCTTCAATAAAACTTTATTTACAAAACAGGAGGTTGACCGCCTACTGCATAGCGATGAAAACAAGCTGTAACTACAGGCCATAACATAGACGAATTTCACAAACATACTGTTAAGTAAGAGAAGCCAGATACAAAAGAACGCACAATGTGATCCCATTTATATGAATCTGCCAAAATAGGCAAAAGAGGGCACCTGGGCGGCTCCGTGGGTTAAGCAGCAGACTCTTGATTTCGTCTCATGTCAGGATTTCACTGTTGGTGAGATCGAGCCCTGCAGTGGGTTCTGCGCTGACAATACAGGGTCTCCTTGGGATTCCCTCTTTCCCTCCCTCTCAAAATAAACAAATACACTTAGCAAAAGTAAGCGATGATGTTAGAAGTCGGAATATAGTCGTTATCTTGGGAGAGTGGAAACTAGTTCAAGCAATGACCAGTAGTGATTGTCTTCTGGACTGGGTTGCTCTATTATTGGATTTGAGACTCTGTTCGCTTTGTGAAAATTAATTGTACTGTATGCTTAACAATATTTACCTTTTTTTTTTTTTTTTCTGGCATAAGCTTTACCTCAGTGAAAAGTTTACACACAAAGTAGGTATTTCAGGGTCTCCCTGTAAGAGTCTGGGACAGTCGGGCGGAGATTCGGCCGGAAATCTATCCTAATCCAGCCCTGAAGAGGTAAGTGACCTGCGCAAGGTGACATTATTGGCAGAGCCGACACAGAGCGAGATCTTAGCCATTTTGGGTGTGGGCTGAGTCAGATCTGCAGGAAGAGAGGACACCGCACCTGTTCTTGAGAATGGACTGATAATTAGCTAAAGGAAGCCAACCTTACCCTCCGGACTTCAACCTGAAGTGGTATTTGCACCTGAATATTCTCATCGGCTTCTGCCACCTGGGCAATATCCAGTTCAGGGCTTCAGGGACCAGCAGCATTTCTGGGAAACTGCCAGAAGGCTTTCAGAACTCAGCATGAGCACAGCAGCCAGCGTTCAAGGTGGATGATCTCTGCACTTTTTCCAGTGCCTGGTGGCTGCTTTTATAAGGGCACTGTGGTATAGCAGACACGACCTGAAGTTTGTGTTCAAACAGGTACAATTTCACATTCTGGTTTTATAGCTCAATGGCCAATTACTAAGCTTTATTCAGCCCTAATTTTTCTCACTGGCAAGAGGCATGGAATCATCCTTTCCACCCCCATGACAGGCAAAGGTATTTTTCCCTCTTTAAAAAAAAAAAATACTGTTTATTTTTGAAGGAGAGAGAGAGAGAAACAGAGCATGAGTGGAGGAGGGGCAGAGAGAGAAGGAGACACAGAACCCAAAATGGGCTCCAGGCTCTGAGCTGTCAGCACAGAGCCCGACGCGGGGCTCGAACTCACAGACCGCAAGATCATGACCTGAGCCAATGTCGGACATTTAACTGACTGAGCCGCCCAGGCGCCCCATCTTTTTAAATTCAGTATTCACTGAGCCATCATTTATGTACCGAGCGCTGTTAAGCCTTTTGCAAGGATTATCTCATTTAATCCTTGTCAGTGAGGAAGGTTCATTTATGATCCTCATTTTATACGTGAAGATACTAGGAATTAGAGAACTTAAGTGACCTGGTCACAGTCACGCAGTCAGTAAGAGGTAGAACAAATTTCCCACAGAGAAATTCTGACCAGGAGCCTAGCCCTTAACCACAATGACAATGTCTGGCATCTATCAATGTATCTGGTCCATGGATGGAATTTAATAATGTTAATTCCGCATTTCCTCTTTCCTCAAAGCACTATGAATGGGAACTGAGGCCTGGTCATCAGAAACTCTGGATTCTAGTGGCTTGGTAAATCACTTTTATTCCCTTACCAGTAGGATGAAGACATTGGATCAGGTAAATCTGACATGTTTCTTCTGGCCTGAACGAATTTGCACTCTATGAACGCTTGCTCCAAACAGAAAGTGACTTCGAAATGTTTTTATCTTAACTTTTATGATAATTTTGCATTTGCTTCCATAATCTGATTTTGCTTTGACATTTTGAAAGTAGATACTAAAAGATCTACTAGCTGGCCCTCTCTCCATTTCACAGACGTTTCACCTACGTCGCCTCCCCCCCCCCCCCATGCTACGACTCCTGTTTGACGCTTTACTCAAGACACACCTCCCCTGTGACAGCACATTCCACGTGAGCACCCTGGAAGTGGCACTCTTGTCTTGGTTTGAAAAGCAAGGGTTTTTGTTCATTTCTTCGGGCCTCTGTATCTGCACCATTCTATTAATCTCCGCAATGTGGATGCTTCCGATACAGAAGCTCTCCCCGGACCTAACGGGAGTCCCTAAAACGCCTCTGCCAGTGAACAGGTGATTCTCATTAAAACAGTCATTGCACTTTTCACATCTTCCCAACTTGGCAGATAACGATGGATTTTCTACAAATTGAAAAGCGGCAATGGTCATGCCGTTAGTGGTGATGGACCTGAAAAAATAGAACTCTATCTCTGTGTGGGATGTTTTTTTTAAAAAAAAAATACTTTTAATGTTCATTTATTTTTGAGAGAGGGAGAGAGACAGAGCATGAGAGGGGGAAGAGAGAGAGGGAGGCACAGAATCTGAAGTAGGTTCCAGGCTCTGAGCTGTCAGCACAGAGCCGGACACGGGGCTCGAACTCACGGACTACGAGATCATGACCTGAGCCAAAGTCGGACGCTTAACCGACTGAGCCACCCAGGCAGCCCCGTATGGGATGATTTCTTATAAAAGCCAAGTTGAAACTTATGTATTCAGATGTGGAAAACATTACACCAACAACTAGAGGGCAGGAATGGTAAACTCACAGGATAAACTGAGGGTTGGTTCATATCACTTATTTCCCTACATTTGCCTACATAGAAAACGCAATTAATATTTAAGGGAAAACGGGTTTTGTGTAAGCCATTTACAGAAATAAAAACAAAAGTTAATTTGAATAATAAGTCAGTATTTTCCTCTTGACACAGGATTAGCAGTTTCATTATGTAACATTTAAGATAAGTTGTAATTTATGGGATGTACATAGAAGCATTACATTAAAAAACAAATGCCATAAAAAAAACACTGTTAATATTGGAAAATACAATAGCCGGCAATGTTGAAAGATTTAGGATTCCAGTAATAAGAGTTTAGAATTCCAAAACACAGAATAATTGTCATTTTTATTCCTTTGCTTAGTTTGGTTTTATTCCAAGAAGTTAGGAGACACGAAGCTAGACAGTATAGATGACAAGTCATGATGTGTATGTTTCCTGTGAGATAGGAAACGCTCTCAGACCCTGCACATGACTCCGCACAGTTTGCTTTTTGTTTTCAGTACGTCCATATGCTTCTTTGTGCTTAGTTCTATGTATTGTGTCCAGATGAGACCGAGAGAAAACTGTAATAGGACAATGTGCTTGCAAAAGACAGTGTTCTTCTAGGATCAATACAGATGCTTACCATGGAGTTATAAAGAGATATTCAGTATAAATAGTAAGACTGTTGTATCTTCACAAAAAAACTCATAATTTTTTTAGTTCCCAAATGCTAATGATTTCACACACACACACACACAATTGGTTTTCAAGTGATTACAGATTTTTTAAAAAGCGATCTCTGAAAATCAGTTTTAATAACGAGTACATTTTCAATTTGTGTTTCTGAGCTATTACCCATTTTGGTCATGTAGACTTTGTGAATTAATAATCCAGAATACTTTTTTTCAGCATTTTGACACCGATTCATCCTGCTTTTTATTTTTTTATTATTTTTTTAATGTTTATTTATTTTTGAGAGAGACAGAGACAGAATGCAAGTGGGTTAGGGGCAGAGAGAGAGGGAGACACAGAATCCAAAGCAGGCCCCAGGCTCCGAGCTGCAAACACTTAGCCCGACAACGGGGCTCAAACTCACAAGCTGTGAGATCATGACCTGAGCCGAAGTCGGACGCTGAACTGACTGAGCCACCCAGGCGCCCCCATCCTGCTTTTTAAATCTGCCTATCTGGAAGTGCCATGAAACTTTCTTCTTGAAAACTGACTGGATTTAGTTTAGCTGTCAGATTCCATCCAATGCCTCCAAAGGTGTGCTCCTATAGCTGCAAGAAAGGAAAAAACAACATATATATATATATGCACGTGTGTGTGTGTGTGTGTGTGTTTTATTGCAAAAAGTCCCATTTTTTTTAGTTTTGTTTTTAAGGCATATATGAGCCACTGGTTAAAAAGGTGGAAAGTCAGCCCCCAGCATTTGAAAAGAGAACTGAGGTGTTGGCAAGGCCAGAGTGGAGGATCCTTCCTTGCCTCTTCCAGCTTCTGGTATCCCCAGGCATTCCTTGACTTGTAGCAGCAAAACTCTAATCTCTACCTCTGTCTTTACATAACCATCGTCTCCATTCTTCTGTCTTCATATGATGTTTTCTGTGTGTTTGTCTTCCTCTTCTTATAGAACAGTAATCTTTTGGGATTAAGGGCCCACACTACCCCATATGACCTAAACTTAACTAATTGCATCTGTAGCAACTTTTATTTCAGATAATGTCATTCTGAGACTCTGGGGTTAGGATGTCAACCCATCTTTGGGAGGAGATACGATTCAACCCACAACCTGCTTTAGCAGGTGCTTTCGATGCTGGAATTATAGCATGGATAAAGCAAAGTTCATGCCCTTCAAGTGCAAGGAGATGGACGTTAGACAAACAAAACCCAAGAATATCAGTTGGTGATAAGTGCTACATAGACCCTTATATAAAAGGGCACCTACTTAGATTGAGTGATCACAAAGATCACTCAAGGGTGACCTTTAAACTGAGGTCCCCACAAGAAGGCGGCAGCCATGAAAAGATGGAGGAAAAAGAATTCCAGGCAAAGGAAATCCATGCTCCCAGGGGGGATAAAACCTGTTCCTATTCTATTGCTCACAGCAAAGCCTGTCATCACAAATGGTTTTCTTTATTTCAACGAATCCATGTTTTACTTCAAAACTCATCTACCTACGGTTAGGCTTCTTGTAGGTAGTTTTCTGTCCAGTTATGGATAGATGGAAAAGCAACCCTAAGAATGGGAGTTTTCATGCTCTAAAAATATATATATATATCCCTCTTTAGTTTGAAGATGATATATTTTTGTTATGGGCTATGAGGCTATTTTTATAGTTTGACAGCTACTTTCCAAATATAACTGGAATATCGTTGCAAAGAGTTACAGAAAATAGGGAAAGTATTCGAGCTAGGTAAGTCCTACTCATATCTCCTTGAAAGATACCAGATCTGATTTGCATCCACTCCTTCATAAAAGACATTAGTATCATTTATTAGACAATCATCCTCAAATTTATCTTTAAATTAGAAGTAATGTAGATATTGCCATTTTCACGAAATATGGCTATATTTCACCAAGGCCCCATTTTTCTAAAAATCCCTCTTTCCTTTTTAAATTTTAGGGTTCTGTAGCGTAGCGTCTAATGATCAAAAGCTGGGCTCTAAGTTGTTTCATGTCAAGGAAAATGAAAACATTGCATGGCAATGAAAAACTGCAGAGAAGGTTTAAGGGCCAAGAATGTTTCCACCTTTTTCTCTGTCAATTTTGGGTTTGCATTTTTAATACTCCTAGGAAGAAGATCCACATTAAAAATAGGGCACCTTTTTTCACCTCTGTTGTTTGCAGTCATAAACATATTTTCCTCACTGAATTATTAACTTTTCCATATGCCTGTCAATTTTTAGAAAAAGACCGAGAACTTGTAAAATCACACGTCAGAATTGTGATTCAGAGAGAGAACAAATGCATCCAGCTCCCAGAATAACCTCAGAACTGACCCAGTTGAGTCTCGAATAAGCTTTCTAGGAACATGGTTGCTTCACAGCAGCTTTCTATGAATTTCCTCAAACAAAACTTAAGGGTCAAGCATCTCTTAAGATAATTCAAAGTCTAAAACTGCACATCTTTTCATCATTTTTTTTGAGTGGGGGGGAATATGATACAAATCCTTAAAACTTATTCAAATAAGGACAAGGTTTCCTATGAAATAAACATTGCAAGAAACTTATAGGAAGCTGACTCTTTTCTATTGTTATATTTTAAATAATTGCATTAGAAGAAAGAGTTTAGGAGATTGAACACAAAGTCAAGTGTACTCTATCCCTTTGGGTCATTCTAGACTAGCCTAAACAAACTAGACCAGCATTCACTCACTCATGGGATGGCAAAAGGTACCCGCCACTCTCTCCCTACCCTCCACCACCCCCACCTGTGATTTTTAGAGGCCTTAGACCCAAGCGTTGAGTCCTGGCCCGGGGGGACAGGCACTATAAAGTCTGTAGCTTCTAACTGTGATCTACCAGGGCAGCCAGAAAGGAGGTCAGTTTGTATTCAGTTGGGTTTTCTGTTGCTTCTTAAAGTCCCACAGTGACGATTTTCAGAGGTCTGAGTGAAATGCTGTTACCCTAGAAGAGTTAAATGAGTTATGAATATTTTATTAATACTAACTGGCCAGATAATTAAAGGAGACTGGAAGAGTTGAAGCTCACATGTAAGTAAGCTATTCTAAGTCCATTGTTTGTGGCTGCTGAGAATTACGATCTATTCTAGCCTATTCCAGTGAAAGGATATGGGTATGAGTGTATTTCCAGAGATAAAAAGATGGGAGTCCAAAACATAGAGGACCATTTTTCTAAGACCAAGTGTAGCAAAGAAAAGGAAACCACAATTTACTCAGTGTCAAAACAAACACAATCTGCTGTTTTAGGGGGAATAACCTGTTGACACAGGGTGAAGGGGTGCTTTCCCACATGAGAACCACACCATATTGGCAAGCTTTTTCAGGGACCCAGGCTGCAGTGAGGCGTGTTCCTCCTTGAACATTTCATTGCGCCATTCTGACTGGCTACCAAAGGTTGCCTGAGCATGTCTATTCTAGTGAGTTCTATGCATCAGTAAGCCCTGAGAATATAGGAAGAGAAAAAAAAATTCACAGATACGCGTTGTTTTAGAAAAGTGGAGAAGAGAAGGAGGGAAGTTATAAGTCCTAGGATAACTTTAATACTCTGAGTCAGATATACCTGAAGTTTCCATACGTGTTGCAGGTTCAATTTATGTGGTGACACACACACCTTCTTCTTTCTTTGTTTACTCGTTCAGATTCTCCTCTTGATTCTCTCTCCCACTTGGCAATTTCTTCAGCTGGATTTCAATGCTTTGGTTTTAAAGCCGGCTGCTCTGACCTCAGCCAATTGGTTTAGTCATGATGGTTTCCTAGACGAGGACTACACCTAGTAGAGTAACAGATAAGATATTTCCAGGATAAACAACATTGTAGTGGAAAACACTAACTGGAGTGAATGGGTCCCGGCTTCTTGAATTTGGAACTCTACTCGGTTCAAATTCACCGTATTATCTTTCCACTGCATTTGACCCCAGAAGGTCCCATACTTATAGTTCAGAGAAAGCTGAACACAGTAATGAATATTCCCATTATAATCCAAGTGAGTCAGCTGCAGAGTCTGGGGGACAGGAGGCAGGAGGAAGAAGTCTCTGCTTCACATAAACGTTCTGAAATTCAAGATCTTTCCACCTTGCGGAGGGGTTGGAAAACGACAGTCCACAGGTCAAATCCGGCCCAATTCTGGAAGCTAAGCCAGATTTTTACATTTTTAAAGGGTTAGAGAAGCGACGGCAGCAATAGAGACCTTATGTACCCGAGAAGCCTTAAGATATACATCTCCTGCTTTACGGAAAAATTTGCTGACTCCTGATGTGAGCCTGCAAATCCCCTGGAGCGCGAAAAGTGCTTCCCTGGGACCCCCCTGTAAGCAATCACTAGTGAGAAAAGAAGGTGGCTGCAGAGGATGTGGGGGAAGGTGTCAGAGCCAGGCCAGAGAAGGTATTTGCTCCCGGGGTCTGCATTCCACCGAACAGAACAAGATCACATGGTCTGCAGTTACCTGCAGGGGAGGGTCAGAAATACAGCCCAGCTCTGGGCCTAGAAGGAAAAGGAATCTGGTTGCTGAAAATGCAGGTGTTACAAGGTGCACAAGGTAAACGAATGAAATAGGCAGTTGTTAAAGTGTCGGGGAGAAGGCCAGAACACTTCAGACTGAGGTTATCGCAGTGATTTCCCAGGAGAGGTCAAACTATGACGGTCGGTCATCAAGAGGGTGGAAAAGGCAGGTAACTGGAATGAGATCATCAAAAGCACAAAGGTGGAAAGCGTCGGCTTGCCCAGGGAATCATATTTAACAGGGGAAGAGGCCCACAAGGAAGTTCTGACAAATATTCTTTGTGCTCAGCTGGTAAAAGGCCTTGAGGGTCAGACAGGCAATACGTGTGGATGATAACTCTTCAAAATCATTCAACCAGGGATTCTTTTCTCTGGGTTTTTATGCTATTTTTTTTTTTTTTTTTAGGTTTTGCTCCCTGGCAGCCTTGTCTCCGAGTCTGGAAATTTCTGCATGTTGAGTTTCTTCATAGTTCTCTCTGGGCAGAGGCTACCTTCAGGAGATAGGAGTGTTAGAATTTCGAGATACGAAATTGAAATGAGAAAAATGGACTCATCTCTTTGGAAAAAAAATCAAATTGGTAAATCATACATTTACAAGAGTATGGGATAACATTTAAACTCAGTCTAAAGAATAATAGTGATCACACAGGCACCCACTACCAGCATATGTAATAATAGAACATTGCCAGTATTTTTTTAAGTTTATTTATTTATTTTGAGACAGAGAGAGGGAGAGAGCACAAGCAAGGGAGGGGCAGAGGGAGAGGGAGAGAGAGAGAATTCCAAGCAAGCCCCGTGCTGTCAGCATGGAGCCCAATGCAGGCCTCGAACTCACAAACCGTGAGACCATGACCTGAGCCAAAATCAAGAGTCAGTCACATAACCAACCGAGCCACCCAGGTACCCCTCTATTGAGGTTTACAAACAACCATCTGATCTTTTCCTACAGAAAGAGATATGAAAATAGTTCTGAGAGAGGCAGAACATTTTACTTCTCCAACATTTCTTTACGTTTCTTTTCCTTTTTCCATTTCATGGGTAGGTTTCAATTCTGAATAATTAGCATACGTTTGCCTCATGAGAACAACCTGAGTTGCAAAACCTCATTCTTAAGCTTCTCTGCTTAAAGCAATGAGTTCCATAAATTATACATCTGTTACTTGATATGCATTTTCCAATAGGTAGTCTAAAGCCATCCCACATGAATGCTCATTTTCACATTAAAGATAGAAGATGCCTGGGAGCCTGATTTTCTAGAGGTTTTTTTTTTTTTTTGTCCCCTCTTTTTAATTCCTTTTTTTTCCCCCAAGAGGAAAATACTCTTCTTTTGAAAATCTTATTTATTGGGGCGCCTGGGTGGCGCAGTCAGTTAAGCGTCCGACTTCAGCCAGGTCACGATCTCGCGGTCCGTGAGTTCGAGCCCCGCGTCAGGCTCTGGGCTGATGGCTCGGAGCCTGGAGCCTGTTTCTGATTCTGTGTCTCCCTCTCTCTCTGCCCCTCCCCCGTTCATGCTCTGTCTCTCTCTGTCCCAAAAATAAATAAAAAACGTTGAAAAAAAATTTAAAAAAAAAAAAGAAAATCTTATTTATTTCTGATGAGAAGCTTTATTTCTATCTTCAGAAACATCATTTTAGATTTGTGTAATCAGTTCAGCAAACTGCTTCTGAAAGTGATAAATAACTATCAAATTAAACTTGCAATTAAAGTTTACTAAAAATATAGGTTACTGTAATTTTGTTGGTGATAGAAGGACAGAAGTAGAAATGATTAATGATGATTACTAATTATGCAGCTGTGTTCAGAGCATAGAAGTCTACAGAACCACGGGTTTAACGCTAAATAAGGGCTTCCTCCTAGGAAAAACCTTTGTAGACAGGATCTAAATGCAGCTCATTTTAGTCAGTACTTAAACACCCCCAGCTCCTCCTATGGCTGATCCTATGGCTGAGCTTGACAAAAAAAAAAAAACAACAAAAAAAAAAAAACCAGAAAAATCTAGTGCTACAGTAACCATCTCAGCTCTCCTTCCTTTTGTTGTTGCTTTTGTGTTGACTGTTATGTCTGAGTTTAACATACTGCCATCAATGTGAGAAATTATTAGGTATTAGTAATGGTGAAAATAGGATCGTCTTGCGAAAACTCTGACTTCTCTCTTTCCTGAATCTTGGGTGACCTGTCCGGTATTTCAAATGAAAAATGGCTTATGGATGAGGCTAATGGAAATCGCTATAGAAGCAAATCACTACATACTTAACTTATAAACCAAAGACCCGCAGTCTGATCACTTCGTCTGTAACTTTAAAATAAGAAAACTTACAAATGAGGTAGCCCTCAAAAACATTTTTTAGCCATATACTTTTTAATTTTTTTTAAATTATATATATATATATATATGTATATATTTAATGTTTATTTCTTTTTGACAGAGAGAGAGAGAGAGAGAGACAGAGCATGAGTGGGGGAGGGGCAGAGAGAGGGAGACACAGAATCCGAAGCAGGCTCCAGGCTCTGAGCTGTCAGCACAGAGCCCGACGTGGGGCTTGAACTCATGGATCAAGAGATCATGACCTGAGCCAAAGTCTGACGCTTAACCAACTGAGCCACCCAGATGCCCTACCGTATACTTTTTTTTTTTTAATTAGCATAAAAATAACATTTCCCCCTTTTTTTCTCCACTGCTGTAGAAAAATCATTATTTTAGGAAACACAGTTTTACAAATAAAACAGCAGAGATCTATAGAGGTTACGTGAAATTGTAACATTGCAAATCTAATTCTCTTATATCCCAGTAATGTATAACTTTCAGTACCCAATATATGAGCGAAAACAAACAAAAAACAAACAAACAAAAGAGAAAGAGAGCGAGAGAAATGGGGAAATGAAAAGAAGATAAGGGAGAGAAAAAGAGGGAGTGAGAAAAGAACCAGAGGGATAGAAGAGGATATTTTTGCTTTTATGAATGTGAAACAGAGGATACTGGCCGGGGAAGAAAATGATAATAGTGGTAGGAAGAGAAGAATATGAAACTATGGAAACATTCGTCACCTATTCAACATAGCTACTGAGACCACAACACTCTGGTTGTAAATTTGCAGGTATTTAACCTGACTGTTGAATGAGGGTGATGCACACACCTTGCCTTCAGAGGTGGCTTGGTGTGATAAAATAGAAAAAAAGACAGGTGCCTCTGTTGGAATCTAGTTCCACCACGGAAGTGCAGAGTGACCTTGGCCACGTTGCATAACTTGTTTACTCTCCTTTCCTCCTGTGAGAAATGGTGACAGAATATCCATCCACCCTACCCACCTCTCATCGGCGTTATCTGAAGACCTGATGAGATCATGTTTGTGTAAAAGCTCTTTGAAGCTGTAAAGCACCAAAGTAACATATAATGTGTGACCACAAGTAGACTGCTGTTCCTGTGCCTGGCAGTCCAAAGTCAAATACACAAGGAAATGGAAGACATGGGTTACACCATTCTTTTTAAAATTTTTTTTTTGAACTTTTAAAAAAAAATTTTTAATGCTTATCTATTTTTGAGAGAGAGAGAGAGACAGAGAGAGAGTGGGGGAGGGACAGAGAGAGAGAGAGAGAGAGAGACAGAATCCGAAGCAGGCTCCAGGCTCCAAGCTGTCAGCACAGAGCCCCATGAAGGGCTCAAACCCATGAATCCGTAAGATCATGACCTGAGCCGAAGTGGGATGCTCAACTGAGCCACCCAGGCAACTCTGGGTTACACCATTTCTCAGAAAAATGCAGCTTATCCATAGCCGGATGCATAAAACCACCTTTGAGATTATCTGAGGGCTTAATATTAAGCAACAGAGTTTAAGCAATTTTATTTTAATCTCATAATCATAAAAATCTATAGCTTTTCTTTCTTTCTTTGTTTCTTTTTTTTTTTTTTTTTTTTTGACAAAGTGGTTCAAAGAGGCGTGGGGGGAAGGAAGTTGGATATTCACTTCTGCAAAGTGCTCTCAGGGGACCTCTGTCATTTGGCTCCCAGTGACAAAGCACTGGGAGACGCCTGCAGGGGACAAAGTTCAGGAAGGGCCTGCATCTGTCTCCCCTGCCTTGTCCTGCGTGATGCAGAGCACATTGCAGAGCTGGAGAAAGAGCATCAGCCAACAGAGAGAGAGAGAGAGAGAGAGAGAGAGAGAGAAATGCACCTGACAGCTCTCTTGCGACAACTAGCCCAGCGCCTCGTGTCAGAGCCGGCCAGTTAGTGGTGGCGGACGGGACTGATGACATTAGGACAAGAGCGACCGGGATCAGAACTGCTGACGTGCAGCCTCTGGCTTTTGACAGAAGCTGTGACTTCTGGGGCTCCAAAAAGGAAATAGACATTTGGAAACAAACATGACAAAAGTTTTTCCCCTTCAACTGCTCAGCATGTGGTACTGAATGTTGGAGAATCAAAAAAAAAAAAAAGAAAAAAAAAGAATTTATTGCTTATTCTCTTTGGGCTCTTAGGGCTTATCAAGTGTTCTATCACATTTTTATAAAATACAGCCTTCGCCTAAAAGCTTTGTTTGCGCAAGGGTGTGTCCAGTCCACGGGTGGAAAATTTCCATAATTCTTTCCACTCTCTACTATGTTTCTCCCTCCTTCCTTTGTTCAGTTGTTCAGGGTCTCTGTCCATTGTGATCCTAACATGCTTTAATTGTAAGGATCAACTTTACTTGAGATTTTAAAGCATCAAAGACCAAAATGGTGGGGTAAAAAGATTTGAATTCTTTTGGATAGGACCAAATATTTGCCAAATGTCTATACAAAGAGAAAATGTGACTCTTTTCTTACTTTTTCAAACATCCAAGGGTCTTTGTTAAATACATATTCAGCCAATACTATGTCAAAGACACCACATATCTTTTTTTTTTTTAATCCTTCAATTCAGCAAATTAGCCAGGATGACCCATCATGTCACTACAATGGTGGCATTGTTTGTGCACTTAATATCATTCCCACTTGTGGTCTTCCCCGATTCCTGTGTCTGAGGCAGGTGTTGAGAGTTAATTGTGTGATGGAAACTTTTAGGAATGCCAGCACTAGTGGGTGGACAAATATCTTCACCAAGAATTCATAAATTGGCTTGAGATAAGGAAGGACGATTTGAAAACCCTCTTTCCCTTTGTTTCATTTGCACTGTCCTTTCCTTTAGCTGTTCTCTGTTGTGAATTCTGTCCTGCAATTCCCTGCAAACCTATCACGTCCCATACACTCATACACACACACTCTTTCCTTGCACAGAGCAATCATCTCACCATTTTCTGAGAGAAAATCATAGATTCATATGGTAAGAGGCAGAAGTTGATGTCAGCTCTCTCTTGGACTATAGACTTCAGAAACAAGAGAAAGAGTGCTGTCTGCACAAGAACACTTCCACAGATTGGGGCAGTCAATTCTCTCCTCTTCCAGGAACAGTCCATTCTGAAACCACAATGATCATTCACCAGCGCCACGATAAGCAGCATTCCAGGCAGCTTTGGAGAGCAAATTCTGAGACTTTCTTTTCATTAAAATGCAAAAGCATATTACAACTGCATTGGCCTGCAGCACACTTTTTAACTTAAAAGCAAATTCTAATTCTTTGAAGACAAAACATTAAAAAAAAAAAAAACGCAAACTTTAGTCTCTTCGGAAAAGTGATAAATACATTCACACTGTGAGTATATTTTCGCATTGTTAAGCATTTATTTATTAAAAAATAATCTGTGTTTCTGAAAACAGCTCTCTTTTGATAATCTTCCCAGGGCCAGAACAGATATTCCATGGAATCAAGGCCTCGTAGGTAAAAGGAATCATTTTGTTAGATGAACTCTTCAGGAAAGAAGACCATGCCAGGATCTTTTCCTTTATCTTTTCTTTCTTCTCCCCCTTCTTCTCCTCTTTCTTCTTCTTCTTCTTCTTCTTCTTCTTCTTCTTCTTCTTCTTCTTCTAGACTGGATTCTTTACCCCATAATGATCTACTATAATAATCTACTAGAAATTGCATTTGTGGTGGCTTTGTAATGTGTCTGCTTGGCTAGGAGGAACTACATTTCCCAGAGTTCCTGGCTAAGGCGGGTTATAAAAAAGACTCTTATAGAAGGCGTGGGGAGTGGATGTGAAGCAGCAGCCATGTCTTGTCTCACCTCACTGGGATAAGGCAGTAACCTGGTTTACAACCGTTCTATCTTCCCCTGGATCCTCATTCAGCTTCTCGGGTTCCTGCACCCAGGGAGCAGGCAGGAGCAGTGGCTCCAGACACAATGATAAGACATATTTGCATGCTTGGGAATAGGAAATAAATCCCATACAAATCAGGGGTCTGCAACGTCAGTGAAATGTCTAGGGGTCCAGTCTAAGGTTATGTTGAGGCGCCTCTTTCGACCTATTTACTGAGTGACCCAAAAAGTATCAACTGTGAGTAGGGCCCAGAACAAGAGAAAGCTCTACAAGAAGTCCAGACTGCTGTGCAAATAGTTGTGCCTCTTGGACCATATAATCCTGAAGATTCAATGGTTCTTGAAATGTCAGTGACAGAGAGGGATGCTGGTTAGGGCCTTTGTCAGACTCCAATAGGTGGATCACAGAATAGATCTTGAGGATTTTGGAATAAAGCCCTACCATCCTCTGTGGACAACTATTATTCCTTTATGAAATAGCTTTTGTTTTGCTACTTAGTTTTGATAGAAGTTTAATGCTTAGCTATTGGTCACCAAGTAAACATGGGCGTGACCTGAGCTGCTAATCACTAGGTATTGTCTGGCCCTCCAAGCCATAAAGTTGAGCATGCATGGAAGCACTTCATTCTCAGATGGAAGAGACGTTTATAAAATCAGTCTTGAGCAGAATCTGAAGGCATAAGTATGCTGCATGAATAAGCAGCCCATCTACTCGTGGCCCCTACTACTGGTTGTCTTCTCTCTCTTAACCTGCACCTCTGACCTCTTGGGGAGCTCCTCGGTGATGGAGGTAGAAGAAAAAACTAAGGTCCAGGATGCACGCGAATCTACACAATAGGCAGATGTCACTTGTAAGCGGCCAGCTAAAAAGAAAATGTTCAGGTGTGCGTGACAGCCCCACTCTGGGATGGCCCTGAAGGGCGGTGGCGAAGGAAAACACTCCCAGTATATAGAACTTTGAGCAGGCACCTGATTGTCCATTTTGCTTGGAAGGATATGTGTTCAGAAGTACAAGTCTACACTAATCCATGGGTCATGATTGAAAAATTAGTGACAAGGAGATCTAGAGGAAAGATAGATTGATAGACCTATCCAAATGGCCATGGCGTGTGATGATATTTGTGTTCTACGTGAATGCTCACCAAAGGGAAACCTCAACAGAGGCATATTTAATAATCAGGTAGATAGGATGAGCCACTCCGTGGATATCTCCAGCAACTCCTGTCGTTGCCCAATTGGTTCATGAATACAGTGGCCTTGGTGGCAAAGATGGAAGTTATACATAAGCTCAGCAACATACACTTCTGTTTACCAAGGCCCATCTGGCTATGGCCACCACACAGTGCTCAGTCTGCTAACTGCAGAAGTCAACACTGAGCCCCTGACATGGCACCACGCCCAGCTACCAGTAAGCCACCTATTGGCAGGTTGATTAGATTATATCAGATTACCTCCCTCATGGAAAGGACATACTTTGTTCTTACTGGAATAGGTACTGACTCTGGACACAGATATGCCTTCCCCGCACACAGTGCTTCTGCCCAAGTGACTTATTTCACAACAAATGAAGCAGAACAAGGAAGGCTGTACTTTCTGGTGTGCAAGGAAGGCATGCAGTTTATTGGTCTTACCATGTCCCCCGTCATTCAGAAGAAGCTGGTTTGATGGACTGGTAGGGTGGCCTTTTGAAGACGCAGTTTTGGTCAGTTGTCTGGGATGCAGTGTGTTCTAAATCATCATCCAATATATATTTCTGCTTCTCCCATAGCCAGGATTCCTGGTCTGGAAGCAAAGGGTGGTTTGGGAAAGGTTCCTCTCACTGTTATCCCTAGTGACCCACCAAACTTTTGCTTCCCATCCTTATGATATTTGGCTCTACTGGTCTAGAAGTCTTAGTTCCAAAGGAGGACCCAACAATGAGTCTGTTGAACTGGTGTGCACCTGGACACTTTGACTCGTGCCACTGGGCCAATAGGCAAGAAAGGGGGTGATTAAATGTGAGCTGCTTCTGCACAGAGGTCAGAGGCAGTATGTTTCCAATTTTAAAAGCCTTTAGGTGGTCTCTCAGTATCTCTATATCCTGTATGAAGCCACGTCAACTCAATTAGCAGGGACACTAATAGCCCAGTCCCTTCAGGAATGAAGATTTGGTTCATGCCACAACTAGCTGAAGACTTTGCTGAAGACAAAGAGAATATGGAATGGGTGGTGGAAGGAAGCAGCTATAAATACCATCTATGATCACATGACCAGTTGCAGGTATAAGTACTGTAATAGTTATGAGTGTTTCTTCTTTATTTTGATATGACTATGTATACGAATATATATTATGAGTATTTGTGCACATATATATATGTATATATATGTGTATACATATATATACATATATATATGTTTAACCAGTTATTTTTGTGTTTGTCCTTTCTCATCCCCTTATTATCTAATATGGGTTAATCTAATAGTTAACCTAAAATCTCAGTATGTAAGTTATAGGATAAAAAAGGAAAAGTGTGAATCGGCTAGAATCACACTAAGAATGAACATCACCTCAAGTCAAAAAAGAACTTTGGATCCTCTTCTGGGGAAAAGTTAATGTGTTTCTGGTTGGACTTGGGATAAATGTATCAGGCACAGACACGCACGCTTGTGCGTGCACACACACACACACACACATCCTAGTGTTTCTCCCACTGTCATCGAACCCTGACCAGTACAGTATTTTGGTTGGATTTTAAAAGGTTGCATTCTTAAAAAAAAAAAGTTTTATTCAGATATAATTGACATAAAATAAACTGCACATATTTAAATTGCATATCTTGATAAGTTGTAACATATACATACACCTAGGAAACCATCACTATACTCAAGTGAGTAAAATATTCGTCACTCTCAAAATGCACTCCTTTCTCTTTCCAACCTCCCCTCTCTACCTCTCCTTGCCCACCTCCCCAGGTAACCAATGATGTGCTTTCTCTCAATCAAGATTAGTTTGCATTTTCTAGATTTTTATATAAATGGAGTCAGACAGTATGTACTGTTTTTTTTGTCTGGTTTCTTTTGTGCAGCATAATTATTTCAAGATTCATCTGTGTTGTTATGTGTTCATTCTAAAATAGCTTCAAAGGTTAGGTTCTTAATGAAAGGATTTTAAGTACAGGTCAACCACAAGTATTTAGATGCAGTGTGACTGGGCATAATTCAGAGAAACAGAAATCCAGGCAATCAGAGATGATATGCTGGGAGCCTGTCCTTACAGTGGAAGGATCTAGAGAAAGAGTCAGCAGTCCAGCCTCACCATCAGATGGATAGCATGAACTTCTCTGGAAAGGGCTTTGAAAGGCTCGACTCTGTGTCAAACGGAAATTTTGGCCAGCGGAGTAGGGCTGGACTGCACCAGATCCAAAGGTTATCGAGGAGACTAGGGAGGGAATAGAACACCCGCTGAATTTTGAGTGTGGCGTCTTCTGAGAGCAACGCGGAATGACATCAGCCTGAATAAAGATGAGTCATTCTGTTCTTACCTTCCTTCAGTACCATCAACATATGAATTCAGCAGCCCGTAGGCTCCTTTCACCCGGTTTTTCTCTAGCCCCACTTTCTCTCACAGATAAGCCAAGAGTGACAGATTGCTCCACGGGGTCCCATGAAGCCTCCAAATATGAGTCATGGAAAGCAACATAATGTAGCAGGCATTTGACTAAAAAGCAAGAGATCTGAATTTTACCCCAGATCTGCTTCTTACTTATTAGCGTGGGACTGTGAATAAATGAGATTCTCTAAGTCTCATTTCCTCAGCTGTAAACTGAAGGAGCTGGGCTATGTGATCTTGAAAAATCTCTTTATTTTATGCATCTAACAGTGACATAATAAAGTTCTGGAGGATTAACAGGTATTGTCATGACACGAACCATGTAGACGAGTCATTTGTAACTGTAGGCACTATAGCATGGCCAGCCAGCCACCTATCACCTGTCAATCTATCCATCCATCATCTATCCATCCAACAAATATCTAGTGAACACTAACATGTACAAGACATTGTGCTTGGCAATGGAGACAAGAAGATGAATATGATCTAGCTCCTGTCCTCAAGATGCTCACAGTTCGCTGAGAGAAAACAAATGTATACGTAATTAATTACAACATTTAATAATTTTAATAACCAATATCTTACAGACAAAGGTGGTGTCTCGGTAATACTTTGATCCTCAGAATCTTGGGTGGAATAGGAGGAGAATAATTGGGTTTTTTTGTTGAAGTAACTGAATACGAATACATTTATGGCAAAGGCCCTTTCAGAAAGTACTCCATGAAGATACAGAAGGGAAAAATCATCAATGTCCATCTCAAGCATTGACCTTGTAGGAAGCTTGCGGTCACCCTTTTCCTTGGCACGTCTTACTACCAGTTATATATCTCTTATATGTACTGATTACTGTAACAAACAAACCTTTAGAAAGAGGAAGAGGAAAGAGAAGAAAACTTAATTCTACTCTCCATGTAGCTAGACAGGTAGCCATCAATCTTCCCTATTGTGAACTTTCTTGGCAAAGGAAACATGATCTGGAATCGGCCACATTTCATTAATTCAATTTATTAACTTATACTCTTAAATATAAACGTGATTCTTTTAAGCCTGAAGTTCAGCCTCATCAGACAAGTCTATATTTTTGAGGTTCGTGTCATACACGCTAGAACGCTTACTTAGCATCTAAGCTGTCCAGCGATGTTTGGTTTTAAGTCAATACCACTCTCCTTTGTTCTCTTCAATCTTGCCAGAAACAAACAGCCGTAGGTGAATTGATTTAAATAGAAGGAACAGCTGACACCAACAGAGAAACTCTGACCATCACTTCTCCTTTTGGTTCTTAACTTGCACTGTTGATGACACTCGCAAGTAATTAACACACGTATATTCTAATAGTTCAACCATTTAGCTCTTCAGCAGAACTGGCTGAAGATTACTCTTCCCTCTGACTTCCTCACAGCCAGTAATCTGGGTCATGTGACTGACTGACCACCACACCCCCCCCCCCCACCTACCTCCGCTCCCTGACATGCCATCAGATCCCACCCAAAGGAGCCAGTCGTCCCCATGAAACAATGAGCAATTCTTACAAGACACAACTGGAGCTCTGTTACTGGGGCACAGGAAAGCTTGATAAGATCTCCCAGCCACAGCATTCTTTTGTGTCAGCAGACGCAAGTGGGATGTTCCTTCTGGAGCTCTTACAGAGCGAGAGGAAGCCGGCTGTGAAACACAATGTTCATTGAAATCGGCTTTCATCTGAGGAATCCCGTGGTGGCTCCTGCTTCATGATGTGCATTCTGTCTGCAGCTGAGCTCTCCTGATGCATTTCCGTTGTTTGTTCTGAGGGGAAGGCAGCACCTTTATGAGACTCACTCTTTTACTAGGTAAAGGGCATCACATTGTGCTGGGCAAAGCATTCTGTGTCGGGATGTCTCCAGTGTGTCTGGAGCCTTGAAGGAACATTAAAAATAAAATAAAAAAACAATCCAAGCCTCCGGCCACCCTGGCTCACTGATGAAGCACCGGCTACGTTAGGGGGGGGAACACAAAGCCGCCCTGATGAACCTTGCAGCACGTGTGTGCTTAGTCTTTAGGAGCAGGAAGTCTTTGTTGCTTTAGTTGCTGCGGTGGGCACAATGCCACAGGCCACAAATGGTGGTACTTAACTATAGACCTGAGTGCTATGGGCCCAATAGAACTGCCCAGAAGCAAATTGGGCTCTATTAGCTATTCTGTTCGTTAAATTGAAGAGCGGTTCTGACTCTTAAAGGACAAACGTGGGGAGGAGGAAGCAATCCACAGTCAAATCATAGCTAAGACGTCTCTCTATCTCATCGTGCTAGTTTCATAATTTAGCAATTCACTTTCTTTTCGGAGAAAACCAGCCTGGATCCAAGAAATAGTGTCTCTGGTTAAGAAGAGGTCCAAATCAGGGGCGCCTGGGTGGCTCAGTCGGTTAAGCGTCCGACTTCGGCTCAGGTCATGATCTCGTGGTTTGTGAGTTCGAGCCCCGTGTCAGGCTCTGTGCTGACAGCTCAGAGCCGGGAGCCTGCTTCCAATTCTGTGTTTCCTCCTCTCTCTGCCCCTCCCATGCTCATGTTCTGTCTCTGTCTCAACAATAAATATTTAAAAAAAAAAAAAATTAAAAAAGAAGAAGTCTAAATCAGTACATGGAGACCCAAGTCAACACTGGTTCGTCTATGTTTTCTTCTTGCAGGACACCTTCTCTCATCTATCACAGCCCTTCTTTCTCTGCTCCACCCCATCTGGACTGACCAGCCTGTAATGCAAAGGAAGATAAAAAATTAACTCTCAATATGGGTAGAAGACTGAACACGAGATCTTCATTGCCACGCCACTTTTGACTCTGTGTTTATTTTTTTCCTTGGACTCTCAAAATAAGCTGGCAAAGTTAGGAAGCATGGTCTATCTCAGCAGTAGAGGGAGTCGGCAGAGAGACAGAAGAAGGTAAGAAGCCCTGACCGTCATAAAAAGCTGGCAGAAGTAGATGAAGGAGAAGTCATGTGTGAGGCTCCTGGCCCAGGCCCCTCTTCATTACGCTGGGTCCCTAGACAGGTGGACAAATGACCTATCTCCAATCTGTACATCAAGGCTGGCTTTTGTCACCATCAGACGACTAACGTCTTCTATAGATCGGTGTGTTTGGGGGAAGGCAGGTATGAAAGATATATAAGGAGATACTGACACTGGAAAACTTGAAAACATGGATGTTGTTTCCTGGAATCCCGTGTGCTTGTTCTAGTCGGAGAAGAACAGACGTCAATCCTGTAACTGATGCAGGACACTGATGAAAATGACAACCAAGGCAGTTAACTTTCTCAAGAAGGAAAGATTTGAGAAAGTACTAAGAAATTAAAATTCTGGGGGCGCCTGGGTGGCTCAGTCGGCTGGGTATCTGACTTCGGCTCAGGTCGTGAGCTCGCAGTTTGTGAGTTCAAGCCCCGCGTCAGGCTCTGTGCTAGCAGCTCAGAGCCTGGAGCCTGTTTCAGATTCTGTGTCTCCTCTCTCTGCCCCTCCCCAACTTGTGCTCTGTCTCTGTCTCTCAAAAATAAATAAATATATAAAAAAAATTTTTTAATGAAAATTCTGGCTGACCCGCATGAAGAGGACCCAAACTGTTTTCTAAGGGGCTTATCTTAGCTGAGATAATTACAGAACTCCTGAATACCTGGAAATTCTGTGGAGTCTTCTTTGCAATATTCTTGGGAAAGGATTTACCCAAACCTAGGGATAGCAAAAGTTTCTAGTGACCTTTCCCCTACTTCTAAACTGAGTGGCTCATCCCTGATTGGAAAAGAGAATTTATATTAGGGATTGGCTTTGGATGGAAAGGATCCACGAAACTCTCTTCCTCAATCATCCCCATTCCCCAACCTTGGTTAAAAAAAATTAAATTAAATACTAGTGACCAAAGGTTTGTGAAGGAAGGACTCTTAGGGGGCTCAGTTGGTTAAGCTTCTGACTTCAGCTCAGGTCATGATCTCACGGTTCCTCAGTTCGAGCCCCACATCAGGCTCTGTGCTGACAGCTCAGAGCCTGGAGCCTGCTTCAGATTCTGCGTCTCCCTTTCTCTCTCTGCCCCTTCCCTGTTTGTGCTCGTTCTCTCTCTCTCTCTCTCTCTCTCTCTCTCTCTCTCTCAAATGAGTAAATAAATAAATAAACAAATAGCTTTGTAAAGGGGATTACTACGTTGAGTAGGATATTCTGGGGTTCTTTCTAATTTTCAGATTCCATGACTTTAAAAATTCTATGAGAATAATGCTGATGCATATAATTTCTATGTGTATATTGGTGTTCTCTGGGTTAGAACCACATAAATAATACCCAGAAGAGGTGTCACATATTAGATTAGAATGCATCTAATTGAGTTCATCTTTCAGGCAAAAAAATTATATATATATATATATATATAGAGAGAGAGAGAGAGAGAGAGAGACTACATAACTTGCGGCAAATAAAAAGATATGTCTCTGCCCTCAAGAGCATCACAGTTTGGTCTGAAGGCAATCACATAAACAGATGACTTGGGTGTATATAGTATTTGCTAAGTAGAATGATACCCAGGTTAACATGAGCCCTATAGCTCTTAACTTACGTTGTGAAGGAAAAGGAAATGCCAGAGATGATACTAAACGCTTGAAAGGTAATTATCTAGGTGGAGAAGACAAGGAAGGTGGTTCTAGACAGAAAGACTCACATGAGGCAAATAAGAGGGCTTGAAACACAGGGCACCTTTGAAGAACTAAAAGCAACTTGGTGTTTCTGAACTGTCCAGAGTAAGAAAAGGGCAGGACACATCGGGGCAGGGGGGGGGGGGGGGGGGGGGGCAGGCTTGAAGACTGTCCTGAAATTTTAAGGCTTTCGTTAGGACATAGATAAAAGAAATTGGAATGGGATTTACACCTTAGCGCTTTCTGATACTAAGACTCCAGGAATTTAGGCAGTGTGAAGTTAGGTATCAGAAATGGAGGTTATGCCGAGATCAAAAGACTTACTTAAAGGTCACGGAAGGCCACTAGGGCTGAAGACAAGGGTAAAACATTATTGACATCTTGGTCAGTTGGTTATGGCCTCTTAGGAGAATTTTAAACAGCATTAGTAATACGTCTCTCTCTCTCTCTCTCCCTCTCTCTGTCTCTCTCTTTTTTCCCTAGCAGCAACCAACAGAACATCTACAAAAGCCTAGATCCTGACTGCAATTCTGTACACCCCAAGAATAAATGGGAACAACATCAGAACACAAGAAAAAAGGGCGAGGGAGAGAATCAAACTCTGCAGGCTATTATGTGTAAAACACTTCTAGTGACCTCAAATTATGGGATTAAAAATGGAATGAAAAGGAAATGGTTTTGAAAGTAAATGATTGAACACAAGCACTTGAACTTGCTCTATGGGAAGTAACAATAGCAAAGATGACTTAAGGTTATGTATATTTAGAAAACCAGAAACAAGGAGGAATATTGGGACCATTCATTGGTTGGGAGGCTGATAGAAACTACTATTATTAAGATAATTTGCGAACAGGCAAAGAAGACCTCCATTGAAACAATGAGGAATCCACAGGGTCTCAGGAAGGAAGGGGCTTGAGGAGTTCCTCAGTGCCTCACATCCCCTTCTATTTGTCCCCAACCCCACCCCTTAATGACTGAACAAGGTCACAAACCAGACCACTCTGGAGCAACGAGGGCCAACTATAAAATTGGCAGGGCCCAGAAGAGAATGAAAATGTAGATCCTCTTATTCAAAAAGCTGAGAGGTGCCTGAGTGGCTCAGTTGGCTAAGCAGGCACTTGATCTTGATCAGGTCACGATCTCATGGTTGGTCAGTTCGAGCTCCACACTGTGGATCCCGCTTCAGATCCTCTCCCTCTGCTCCCTGCTGCTCCCCTGCTTGAGCGTGCTCTCTCTCAAAACTAAACATTTGAAAATGAAAGAAACAAAAAGCAGAAAATAACATGCCCCTAGAGGTCTCTAATTATAAAAATTTCCCTTTTTTCTGGCCTTTCTCTTAACTTGTCATGATGTTATTTTTTTACTTTTCTTGAAGGACGTTATAAATGAAGAAAAAATAAATATTTAAATTATTAGCATGAATTTTACGGTTCATTTTTTTATGTCGTGCACGCTGGTCAAATACAAATATGAAAGCACTTATGCAGAATCATCGAAATTGCACAATTTGCATTTTACAGCTCATACACGCAAATGCGTTTTATTCCTATCAGAAGGAGGGAAATGCTGCAGAAGGCTAACTCAACTGTTTTTCTTTCAATTTCCATGGTACGTCCATTCAAGTAACACTCTACCTTCAACTCACAGATGGATAAAGAAGGGCTAACAGGAAAAGGAACTATGGATCACACTCTTTCCTTTGGGTCATGATTTCTAGCCTGTGTGTTTGGCTAATACGGGGAAGTAACTCAGTGAGGAGAGCTACGATAGAGTTCCTTAGCTGTTTGTGTTTCTTAGAACTTCACGGTCTTCTGTCTGTCTGCATGTAGAGCACGTTCCCTTTCAAAAAGAAAACGTGGCCTCTCAGTTTTGTCAGACCACCCCTCTCCGCCCCTCCTGCACTTAGTCATGAACGTCATTGGTTGCCTTGATTTGCTTTGCATTTCAGTGAACTCCTGTGCGTCGTGGGTCCCCCTGAATGCCATGCTCAGGGGTCACTGTGACCACTATATGTGAATGGGGCAGCAAGAAATGACAGCAATCATGCACGTTACATGTATCTTATCTGCTCAAACACATATTCCATTGCCCTGTTTGACGTCCCTTAAAGACAGGAGTTCGGGGGGAGCCTCGGTGGCTCCGTCGATGACGTGTCTGACTCTGTTTCCGCTCAGGTCATGATCTCAAGGTTTGTGAGTTTGCACCCCAAGTGGGGCTCTGTGCTGGCAGTGTGGAGCCTGCTTGGTTTCTCTCTGTCTTCCTCTCTCTCTTCCCCTCCCCGACTCAGGTTGTCTCTGTCTCTCTGAAAATAAATAAATAAAGCTTTAACAGAAACGTGAGTTCAAGGATAAAATTATTGAGAATCTTCAGGTGGCAATAACAGTGCCTCAACCAAGCCTGAGGTCCCGTGAGCCCCCATGTGACTGCACAGCTTGCGTGCTTATGAAGCCAGCCCTGGGAGCAATGGATTAATATTCTTAACTATTGTCTAAAGAAACTGCTTCTTCCCAATAACTGTTTCTTATTTTGACCACAAAGCTATTTCAGAAAGCCTTCTGGGATCGGCAAAGTCTTCCCCAATTTGTAACTCAGCCTCATAGTAACAAGGCAGTGAGACTAACAGCACAATTTATAACTCGACTTCCATAGAAACTGAGGCAGTGAGTCTAATCCGTGGCAGGAAAATACACCTGGAGAAATCATTTGCTGCCCAAGTTAAAGACTTTTTATTACATTAAGAATGAAGATTGAGATAACTTGAGCTGACATCCTAATGACTATTACGAATTTTAACCTCACTCATTCAAGATCCTACCTCAGTGACCCATGTCACTAGTCTGCTATTTTCTTCTCATTCGGGGCAGAGAAAGTTTAAGCCCTGAGGACTCCCCTGTCAACCAGAGAGCAAGGTGGAAAGAACAGTGCAAGAGGGAACAGGTTAAATGTTATCCTTGGGTTCTTCAATATGGCGTATAAGACCCTGGGACACCGAAGGGCTTTTCATAGGAACCACAGAGGTATTTAAAGATTGCTTCCTTTGTCTCCTTTGAATTTCAACAGCACCATTTTGAGAAACACTGCCTTGGAAGGTGATTGGCTTTCAAGAAATTTCTTGGCAAGAGTATCAATGTAGCTTTTTGCGTTCTTCAACTAGCATTTCTGACTCTGTAGATGTTAAACTAGAAGGTCCTGAGGAAAGAGTTAATGTGGAAATACCCAGCATAAGGCACGCTGGACACATTTCCTTACCAGAAAAAAATAGGAAGGCACTCATCCAGGAACTCATAAAAGACTGCAGAGAATGTTGATTGACAGTTTTAGCCTCTGCATCTGGAGAGTTTATTTATAGTTATTTAAATCTCGATAATCAGTGGTACAGGAGAAAATGGAAAGAATAGATTATTGGAAACCATGCATCATTGGCAAACTTCATTTTAAACAGTTGTTTTTAACTGTTGCTTTTCTATCAAAGTTTCCGCGAGACTGCTTAACAAAGAGTCACTTTGCAACTAAGTACTTAATTTCATTTTATGTCATCTGCTGACCCGCAGGAATAAATGTCAGACTGGGTCAGGGCACTGTTGGGTAGCCATAAACAAATAAAAAGAACAAATGAATGAACTATCACTATGAAAAAATGACTAACCTGCTTTGACCCTCCATGACTACATCATAACTACAAGAGCTCCCAAAGAACAAAATGGAGCATTGACCCTAATAACTAGAGCAATGTTTATTTCACGTAGCATACATCTTTTAAATTCCAAGTCATACTTTACTTTAGAAACACAAGTCCACTCGAAATTAGCAAGCAGTAATTGACTAGAAAATAATTAATTGATTCTTTAGCTTTTTTTCTTTTCTTTTTTTTCGCCCCTGAGTTAAAAGGCCAAATCTCAATGATTCTAGAAGGCAAGTTTCTGAAAGGTCTGTTTCATTAAGTCAGCCTGGAAGGAATAGCTTTACCAAATGGATCATCTCTTTTTGGACCTTGTTTGATAAAAGCCATCAGACCTTACCTGAGTGGCAGGAACTCCCCCTGGCATGAACCCTGCTTTAATATTAAAATAGTTAATAGCCGACCTCGGGTCAGATCATGATCTCATGGTCTGTGAGTTTGAGCCCCGCATCGGGCTCTGTGCTGACAGCTCGGAGCCTGGAGCCTGCTTCAGATTCTGTACCTCCCTCTCTCTCTGCCACTCCCCTGCTCACACTCTGTCAGTCTCTCTCGCTAAAGAATAAATAAACATTAGAAAAAAACTTTTTTAAAGAAAAAAGAGAGGAGGTGATGAGTCTCCACAAAGAGTTGGTAACTATTTCACATGTGCTCAAGAAGATACCAGCATAAGCTTTCCTGCGACATGGGCTGGCTGTTATTGCAAGTATCTCCTCATTGGTGCATCTGAGAGTGGCTTGCCAATGCGAAATGTCCATCTTCCCAACAGTAGAAAATCAGCTACATTTCTCACTTCTCTTTCTCCGTTCCTTCTCAGTCCCTACGCTCATTCCTAGTCTGCTCAGCATAAAATAAATCTCTGATCTAGCCGACAAATAAAGCGTTGACATATCACTTGTTGAAAGTAGTTCATCTTCAGTCCATAAATTCACCAACTAAATGTTAGTCCCCAAAGCATCATGAAATTGACGAGATTCTCATCAGCATGCCTCTTGATAATACCTTAGGGTTAGACTTCATTTGGCAGGACTACGCATCCAAATGGAACCATTATTTCTAGTATTAGTTTTCTCATGGTACAAAATGTTTGTAAGTTTTTAGGACTGAGAGCTTTCCCTGGAATGCTATTTTCCATTCAAGTCAAGAAAAAGAGAAGACCCATAAATGACAGGTGCCACACAGTTTTGATGAGATAAACAAATATTGAAGCGTAACATTAGCAGAGTGAGAAACTTTTGAGAAACTTCTTCTTGACTTCAGGAAAGAGAATCGAACAAAGATAATTCTTGATGGCTGAATATAGAAGTTATTTTAACTATTGTTGCTCATCTGCACATGGATAAAATCCCTCTAATCCTAGGCTTCTGGTTTAGAGAGTGAGCCGTAACGTGGGCGATTTCAGAACATTCTCCCACTCAGAGACTCTGTTAAAACAGAAGCAGAGGGATTTGGGAGTGAAAGGCCTTATGCTCATATAGTAAGTTTTCGGTGGGATAATTAAATTTGCTTTCATTGGCTGCATAATGCTTTAAAAAAATAATTCATATTTACTTCAAATCCTCAAGTCCTGAAATTGTTTTTAGTAAAATACAGTGCCTAAAAGAATGAGATCAGTATTGAGATGAAAGTTTTAATTTTTGTTGTGATTCTTTATTTATTTTTGTTTTGTTTTTGAGAGACAGAGAGAGAGAGAGGGAGGGGCACCCTCAAGGGAAGAGCAGAGGGAAAGGGTCTGCTCAGAGCCTGGAACCCGCTTCGGATTCCGTGTCTCCCTCTCTCTCTGCCCCTCCCTCTCTCTCTCTCTCTCTCTCTCTCTCTCTCTGTCTCTCTCTCTCAAAAATAAACACTTAAAAATAAATACAAAACTGTAAGATAGACATCCTCCTATGGTCAGAGGGGGTTGAACCTAAATTATTTTTCTAAAAAACTTGAATACTGGACAGTTTTCAACACCGCTTGTTGCAAATTATCATATAAATGTGGAAATAACTTCTTCAGTTTGTCCCAAACGCAACATCAAGTGTGACTTGTTTTAGTTTTCCATACCCCATGTCATTAAATGATAACATTTAGTAAAGTCACATTCCATCGTAGGTGACAATATCTTATGAACACAGAACTTAACCAAACAATGCTACAATAAGAGTTTTGGCTTCACTTCACATTTCGTTTCCTTTACATAACTTACTGTTTACAGGGATAGAGAGCATTTTAACATTCCTGAGAATATAGAATTTATTTACCATGAGGAGACATTTATACCAGAGCATGAACAAATAACACTGTGGGTCTTAACAATAATTACATAACCCATTTAGAACAGTCTTCATTTCTTTTATTTTGGGAGAAAAGTAAGCTTGAGTTAAGATGCTTGATCATTCAAATGTATTTAACTCTTTTTTCTTTTTCTTTTTTGCATTTTAATCCTGAAGTATCAAAATATCAGATCTTTCTTTTCATTCATTCTCCCTAACACCAAAGATTAACTATTTTCAGAACAAATTTTTCAGTAGACTAAAATAGTGGTTGAAGAGTTATGTCTAAAAGAAAGATCATTGGTCTGCTAAAATTTTGCTATTTGCTGACTAAAAAAGCATTTACTGGATTTTGAAGCGTATTTTCCCAGTATAGAAAGAGCTTGTGGAAACATAACATTCATGTGGAAAAAAAAGAAAAAAAACCTACTCATTCTGCTTCACTATCTTTACATGGAAGGATAGATAGGGGGAAAGCGCTCATTACTTTCCTGGCAATAATCAAGGAAACTAAAAGAAATTCTAACAGAATATTTTTGTTTTAAAAAAGAAAGAAGAGGCAAGGTTTGAAACTACCAAAGATGTAGAAGTCAGCTGTGTGCACACAATAGCTGAGCTATACTCCCTCCTGGAGCCAGACTACGGTCAGAAATTTCACTTTTGATTCCTGACTTATGAAAAATTCTGACACGTTTTGTTTGTATGTGTAAGTCCAAACGCATGCATATCCACCAATTCCTCAGCTAAATCAGTGTTTTACCTATTAATATTAACTAAGAAAAGAGCACAACTGGCAGAATTCTCATTAGAACACAATCCACCCCACCCCACTTCCTTTTTCTTTGGATCAAGCTAATAAGTCCCTTTGGGAATCAAAATAGACAGCTACCACCATTATAACAAAATTTAATGACATGTGAATACACAACAAAAATGCATTTGCATTTTGAAAATGTTATCTTTTTAAAATTTTTTTCTGCAAGTAAGGTGTTTGTTATCTCTAATTTAAATTTTAGTTAATTAACATACCGTGCAATATTGGTTTCAGGAGTAGAATTCAGTGAGCCATCACTTACAGACAACATCCAGTGCTCATCGCATCACGTGCCCTCCTTAGTACCCATCACTCATCCAGCCCATCTCCCACCCACCTCCCTCCGTCAACCCACAGCTTGTTCTCTATCATTAAAAGTCTTTTGTGGTTTGTTTCCCTCTCTTCTCTTCCCCTCTTTTCCCACATGTTCATCTGTTTTGTTTCCTAAATTCCACATATGCATGGGATCATATGGTATTTGACTTTCTTTGATTGGCTTATTTCACTTAGGATAATACATTGTAGCTCCATCCACCATCCACGTCATTGCAAATGGAAAGATTTCATTCTTTTTGATAGCTGAGTAATATATATATATATATATATATATATATATATATATATATATCACATCTCCTTTATCTATTCATCAGTCAGCGAACATTTGGCTCTTTTCATAGTTTGGCTATTGTTGATAATGCTGCTAAGCATTGGGGTGCATGTATCTCTTCAAATTGGTATTTTTGCGTCCTTTGAGTAAATACCTAATAATGCAACTTCTGGATCGTAGGGTAGTTCCATTTTTAGTTTTTTGAGGAAAATCCATACGGTTCTCCAGAGTGGCTGCGCCAGTTTGCATTCCCACCAGAAAGTAAGTTACTTTAAGACTTCTCCAATATCTATTCTCTTTAAGGTTTATCTCAGTGTCCACGTCAAATATTAGCAAGCGTGGATGTCGAGATATGGAACAATAAGTATATTTAAGTCATTGCATACATTACGATGGAAATGTAAGTTGGCAAAACATTTTGGGAGGGCAAGTTGCCAATAGCTACCAAAATATTTCCTCTTCTAGGAGACTTCCAGTTTCAGTTCGGGGTCATTCCCATTCTTCCAGCAACATAAAGCTGAACGAACTGAAAATCAGTGACTTTTCTTGGACTTATCAGAGAACTGAGGTCACAGGACACATTGGCACTCCCAAATCTGGAATCCAGAGAGAGCCGAGATCTACTTACCAAAAGCAGATGCCTGCAGAGCCAAACCAGTAGGAAAACTTTAAATGGTTACTCTGGTTTTTAATGTTTATTTATTTATTGTGAGAGAAGGGGGAGGGGCAGAGGAGAGGGGAGAAAGAATCCCAAGCAGGCTCTGCCCTGTCAGCACAGAGCCCCGGGCAGGGCTTGATCTCCCAAACCTGGAGATCATGACCTGAGCTGAAATCAAGAGTCAAAAGCTTAACCAACTGAGCCACCCAGGTGTCCCTTAAATTGCGACTTTGACAAATTGTTGGAGGGTGAGTGTAAGAAAAAGATGCTCCTAGGGGTTGTGGACTTAGAGCTGAAAGATGTAAACTCTGAGGGGAGTAGTTAGCGGTGACAAAACTCCAGAGGGAAGTCAAAAACAAAGAAACTAGAGGAATTCAAGGGAACTAGCATCCATTGTTATTGCAAACATTCAACACAGCTCAACGCCTAGTAAATTAACCTAAAACATCACCCTAGAGGCCCATTTACCTCAGTTGCTATTACCCAATATAACATGTATGACTTTCAACAACAAAGAAAAATTAGGACCCAAGCCAAATGCAAGAAAAAACACAATCTGGAGAGACAAAGAAAACATCAGAACGAGACTTGAATGCAATACAGAAGTTGAAAATGATATGACAGGGAATTTTAAATAACTCTGATTAATATTTAAGGGAAAATAATAGAATATAGAAAAGTGTGCAAGAAGGGATGAGTAATTAAGTGGAAAGTTGTAAAGACTAAGAAAAACTGAATATTAGATGCTAAAAAAAATCCCCCCCAAACAAACAAGAAAAACATGGTAGTAGAAATAAAGATTGCCTTTGACAGACTAATCAGTAGACTGGAAATGTTTGAGGAAAAAACCAATGAATTAATGTTAAGTCAATGGAAATGTCCCAAACTGAAATGTAAGAAAAAAACAGAACATAACATCCAAGAACTGTAGGATAATTTCAAAAAATGTAACATGCATGTAATTTGAATATCCAAAGGAAAAGAAAGAAAGAATGGATCAGAAGAAAGATTTTAAGTAATAATGGCCAAGAATTTTCCAAAATTAATAACCAACAGCAAGCCACAGATCTAGGAAAAATACCAACAAGCATACATCTGAGAATATCATATCATGTTCCAACAGTAGGAAAATCAAAGACAAAGAGAAGTTCTTGAGAAAAATCAGAGCAAAAACTCATCTACAGAACGAGGATGATAATTACTGTGGACTTCTCAGGAACGATGCAAACTATATGAGACAGATTGAAATATTTAAAGTGTTGGACAATGACAACAACAAAAACATCTGCCTAGAATTCTATATCCAATGAAGTCGCCCTTCAAAAGCCAAGAAGAAAAAAAGACTTTTTCTTACAAACAAAAACTGGAAAGATTCATTGGCAGGAGACCTGCCCTGCACAAAGTGTTAAAAGGGTAGACAAGGGGTGAAAAGTAAGTAGAATTTTACAGGGGGGCAGGAATCTGACAAATAATGCCTCAGGCAGGTGATCAAGTTTAGTGTGGACAGTGATAAGTCATGTTGATTGCATGTACCATCGATATGACATGGTGAAAATGACACTTTCCCTCTGTGGTGTTCCTCCCAAAAAGACATAATTCCATCCTGATCAAGAGAAAAATCCCATTTGAGTGCCATTCTATAAACTACGTAGTCACTATTTCTCAAACCTGTGAACATCATCAAAAACAAGGAAAGTATGGAACACTGTTATAACCAAGAGGAGCCTAAGAAGATATGACTAAGTTTAATGTGGTATCTTAGAATAGGAAAAAAAAAATGTTCAAAAGTAAAAAAGTCTGAATGAAGTTTTCAGTTTGGTTAATAAAAACGTATCAATATTGGTTCATTAATGTAAAAGATACCATACTAATGTAAGATGTTAATTACAGGGAAAACTTGGGGTAGAGTATATGAAAACTCTCTGTAGGGTATCTACATATTTTTATTAAAAAATCTAGCCTGCTGTGCTGACAGCTCAGAGCCTGGAGGTTGCTTCCAATTCTGTGTCTCCTTCTGTCTCTGCCCTTCCCCTGCTCATGCTCTGTCTCTCTCTGTCTCAAAAATAAATAAACATTAAAATTTTATAATAAAATAAATTGATCAATAAATCAATAAATAATCTAGCCTAATATGAAAAGTTTACTTTTTCTTTTTTTATGTTTATTCATTTTTGAAAGACAGAGAGATGCAGAGCACAAGCAGGCGTGGGGTGGAGAGAGAGGGGGACACAGAATCCGAAGCAGGCTCCAGGCTCCAAGCTGTCAGCCCAGAGCCCAACGCGGGGCTCGAACTCACCAACCACGAGATCATGACTGAGCCGAAGTCGGATGCTCAGCCGACTGAGCCACCCAGGCGCCCCGAAAAGTTTACTTTTTCAAAATGCAAATGCAAAAGATAAAACATTCTTTCAAATAGCTTTTTTAAAAATACACTGGTAGGAATTTATCCTGTACACATAACAAGCAAAAATATGCCATGAGAGATTTGCCATTTGTAATTTAAAAAGTCTGACTCCAAATTAGATGTCCATCAGTATAAACTTGGTCAAATAAATTACGTTACAGAATAAAATAGGTGATTCTGCAGTCATTAAAAAAAAAGAAGAAGAAAAAAGAATAAACCTATGTGTACCACTATAGGAGGAACTCCAAGGCGCAGTAAATGAAATGAAAAGCAAGATGAAGACAAAAGGGCATGGTCAGATCCCACTTGAGTACACAAATAAATTTTAATTTTTAATTTAAATACTTAGACAAGGCTTATAACAAAAAAAAATAGTAGCTCTGTGGCCCATTCTCTCTTACTCTGTTCCTGAGACACAACCATTTTCAACTCTTTCATAGCTTTTTTGATATTTCCCTCCATATTTTTTTAAAATTTTTTTAATGTTTATTTATTTTTGAGAGAGAGAAAAAGACAGAGCGTGAGCGGGGGAGGGGCAGAGAGAGAGGGAGACACAGAATCCGAAGCAGGCTCCAGGTTCCGAGCTGTCAGCACAGAACCCGGTGTGGGGCTGGAACTCACGAACCATGAAATCATAACTTGAGTTGAAGTCGGATCCTTAACCCACTGAGCCACCCAGGTGCCCCCCTCCGTATTTTTAAATGGCATGTTGATGCTTTTCTTTCTTGATTTTTCCAATTTAGACAGCTTCGTTAATTTATACAGTGGATGAGGTCAATTTAACTTTTACACCCCTATCTCGCTCTTCATACCTACTTTGTTTCCTCCTTCTGCCAATGAGTTGAGGGAATGTAGTAATTGCTAATAAAATTAATATTCAACAGTTACACAATCTTATGACCACTTAGTTCTTAAGCAGATTTTGCCCAGTCTTCCCGGTTTCAGCTTGATCTGTTCCTCTGTGTTTGGATTATCTGAGCCTTTCTGGGGCATGGGCACCTGCCGTACAAAAAAAAGTTAGTACAACTTTGAATACACTCTCTAAGAAAACGAGGGTATAATTATGAATGCAAAATTTGCTTTGAAAGTGAATATTTATTTTGAATAAGAAAATACGACATAAAAATAACAATTTTGAAAAAATACCATAGATGTCACAAAATTTTAAAAGGCGTAATATTTTAATTGGTTAGCAGACTGATGCAACTCTGTAATATTTTCCCCATAATTTTTCTGACCACACTTGGATTTCCTCTTCAGATGAGAACAATTTTGTAGCACCACTTTCTTTGAAGAAAATAGAACAGTGTTTCCATCTTTTCTTCAGCAGAGCTAAGCTCCTTCTTTTTTCCCTTTGAGAGTTGGGATGCACAAAACATGTGACTTTACATTACACCCAGACCCGGTTGACGTTGTTCACCATAGGTATGAAGATATTCCGTGTTATGTGAACACAAGAAATCTTCTAAGTCCCAGTTGGTAAAATTCACACCAAAAAGGAGAAAAAAAATAGATGGTCTGTATGCCACCGACTTGTTCACTTACAATTTTTATATATTGGATGCTTGGAGAAATGTTTTAGACATTAGTTTCTGGCTTTGTATATTTTAGCTGTTTATTTTGCACTACTTGGATATACTGATGGCTGGTATCATGGGAAACAATAATATCACAAAACAGTCTCTGACCGTGAGTATTTGCATCGTGAGGCCTAGTAGCCACCATTCACTGCAAGGTGCGCTGTGATCAAGGAGAAGTCAGAGTAGAAATACACATCAGTCTCAACTAATTATGGCTAAAAAAAAAAAGGCTTACCTTTAGTACATCTTACAAAAACAAATGACCACTGGAAACATTGCTCGAGTCTGTCCGAGAGCCTTGGAAGGCACCACATCAGCAAAGAGTAGGCCCGAACGTGACCCTCAAGCTTCGTAGTAAATCGGCTTGTGCTGTCTGACCTTTGGATTTAGGCCCCTTAAAACAAAACTCCTTTATTTTTCTCTATTGTGAGTAAAGCTGCTAAAAACATTCACGCACAGGTTTTTGTATGGACTTAAGTTTTTATGTCTCCAGAATAAAAGCCCCCGCATGTCATTGCTGGGTCATGTGGTAAGCACGTGTTTTGCTTGGTAAATAACGGCCGTAACCTTTTCCAGACTAACTGTACCATTTTGCATTCCCATCAGTGGTGAATGGGTGGTCCAGTTCCTTCACATCCTCACCAGCATTTGGTATTATTACCATTTTTCATTGTAGCCTTTCTGACAGATGTGTAGCGATATCTCTTTATGGTTTTAATTAGCGTTTCCCTAATGACTAATGGTGCTGAATATATTTTCATATATTTGTTTGCCATCTGTATACTTTTTTCAGTGAAATGTCTCTTCATTTCTTTGGCCCATTTTCTAATTGTATTGTTTGTTTTTTCCAGTTGACTTATGAGAGTTCTTTAGATATCTTAGATACAAGTCCTTTGTTGGATAAGTGGTTTGCAAACGTTTTCTAAGAGCCTGTAGCTTGTCTTATTATTCCCTTCACCACATCTTCAGCGGAGAAAAATCTGTTATTATTTTTGTTCTTCTGGAAACAATCCAAATATCCTTCAATGCGAGAAGAGTTAAACAAACCATGGCACATATATACTGTGAGTACCAGTCAGCATGAAAAGAAATGAACTACTGATACATGAAACAACTGATATAAATCTCAAGAGAATTATGCTGAGTGACGAGGCCGATTGCAAAAGGCTAAATACTTACAATTTCATGTAGGGTGGCGTTCTTGAAATGACGAAATTATAAAGATGGAGAATAGATTAAAGGCTATCAGACATTGGAGGGGGGCTGTGGTTTACGAGACAGCACGAGGCATCCTTGTGATGAAACTCTCCTGTATCTTCATTGTGGGAGTGGTCACACAAATTGACGCAGGTAATGGTGTGGCACAGAATGAAATGCACACACACACACAAATGTTCCAGGGAAGTTTTAATAGCAGCCACTTTGAGTGAAAAAAAGCACATGGGGGAAAAATATATGTGAAAAATAATAAAAAGTTCAGATAACAGAGGAAGAAAAAGATGGTATGTTGGAATCAACCATATTAATAATAGCATTTAATATAAATAGTCTAAACACATCAGCTAAAAGGCAAGGAGCGTGATATCGGATGAAAAGCACGACCCAAACTACCCACAAGAAATTTACGTTAAATATAGAGAAACAAATAGATGAACATTTGAAAGCTGGAAAAAGATATGCCCTGCTGACCTAGTCCAGAAACAAAAAGCTGGAGTGACTATATTAATATCCAAAAAGGATATTTGAGGACAAATAACATTACCAGGGGTAATTAAATTCATTTTATTATGATCAAGGTTTCAGTTAACCAGGACATACAAGTTGCAGACGTTTATGCATTTAACAACAGGCCTTCAAAATACATGAAGCAAAACCAATAGAACTATAAGAAGAAATAGACAAAGCCACAATCGAGTCAGAGATTTAAACACCAATATCTCAATAATTGATGAAAACAAATAGAAAATCTGGAAGAATAAGGAAGTTTAAGTCATTTTATAAATTGATCTAAAAAATGTACATTTTTAGGGTGAGCGATGGCCTCAGTAAATATACACGTGTTGACTGCGACCCTGAAGAAGTTAGCAAAGTAGAGATAATTTGTTCAAATCATTTATACTATTGGCTGCTGCCCATCTTTTTTTTTTATCAGCGTTGCTTTTTGTGGCCATATTGGTCATCAGAAATCCAGAACTGCTGATGAGCCTACAGTGGCCTATCACTTGGTCTATGTTTATAACTTTATGGCTTGCTCATTGCCCGTAGTATTTGCAAGTACTTGGTTCGATGCCTGAGCCAAGTGATCCTGGACATCAGCACGATTCCCCAGCCAACTCACATATCACCTTTAGAGTCCACAACTGGGAGAAATCTGCAAGGTCTGTAGGTCAAAGTTTTTCGATATGAGTTGGATCCAGAAAAGGGACTAGAACATCAGGGTAAAATATTAAGATAAGTTAAAGTGAAACATTAAAGATTGGTGGACGTGTGACACAATCAGAAAGATGCAAAATATGAAATAAGAAACAGGAGGTAAAGTTCAGCATAATTTACAAGTTAGGAGAAGGAAATCTGATGGATGTCTATGACCACATGATAGTCTCCGTTTACCTTTGACAATCTCATGCAAGAAATCCTAAATGCAGAATTTAGATGATTTGGCGGGACTCATTGGTGATCTGTTTTGAGTGTGAAGTTTCTGTAAAAGTACACTTATCAGATGATCCTGCTTAAAACAGGATGAGAGTCTCAGCGTTTTGCAAATTTCCACTTAGCATGTCACCTTGAAAAGTCATTTCACATCTCTGAATCACAATTTTTTTTGTCTATAAAATACAAGTGGCGATACAAACCTACTGATGAGGTTTCAGCCACAGCTCGTGTTACCTTCCATTTACGTGAAGAAAGATAAAAATACTTGGCTTTTAACTTCCTGACTTCATGTTCCAGAATATGGCATTAAAGAGTCCCTATAGAAAGATTTCACATTTTCCCACTGTACTGTGGCTGAGATATTGCACTCAGAAAGCAGGTGGAGAAGTACATTCTCAGTTGGCTGCAGGTGAGAGGTTTCAGATATTTTTCTTACAGCTCTAAGATCACAATCAATATCTTGGATACAATAACCATCACTGTGGTTCTTGGCATAAAGAAGGCTCAACAGCTATCACTAATAGGCTACTACATGGAATGGGAAGTAATTTCTGAGCAGGTCCCTAAGAAAGGTGCTAAGGTTTCTTTCCTTGACAATGCTGAATTTACCCCTCTAGAATTGCTTAAGAATGGTTCCGACAAAAGACAAGTAAATACAATTTCAGTCTTCCAAATCAATTAAGCAGCCTCCATGTTTCCAAAGGGTTAGTCTGACCTTTAGTCATGTTAACCTTTGCCCTTGATTTTTTTTTAAGTAAGTTCCACAGTCAGCATGGAGCCCAATGTGGGGTTCAAACTCATGACCCTGAGATCAAGACCTGAGCTGAGATCGAGAGTTGGACATTTATTTAAAAAAGTTTTTTTTTTCAGGCTCCAGGCTCTGAGCTGTCAGCACAGAGCCCGATGCACGGCTCCAACTCACTAACCACAAGATCATGACCTGAGCCAAAGTCGGATGCTTAACCGACTGAGCCACCCAGGTGCCCCAAGAGTTGGACATGTAACCAACTGAGCCATCCAGGCGTCCCAACTTTCGCCCTTGATTATTGGATTTTTTTTTTGACAGATACATTTTTCACCTGTACCTTTAGTTTTTAGCCATTTGTGTGGGGGGGTTTTTATTTCAGATCATGTTAGTGAAATAATTTCCATATGACTTAAAAAGACTTGGCTGAGTAAAAAGAAAGGTAATAACTAGCAAGGATAAAGTTAATTGTTCATCCATACTCCTGTGTTCCTTTTTTTTCTTCTATCTGAAAAATACAAAGTAGAGTCCTCTTTTTATATTAATTTAGCTAGAAGTAAGAAAACCTGAACATACACGTTAGTAAGTGAAGAAGCCTAGGAACCACCTTTCCTGTGAGTACAATGGCAGAATTCTAGTTTTTATCTGTGCATCCAATTCTAGACATTTGATGTAAATATCTAAATCATTTCAAATAACCAGCTCAATTTTCAACCTTTCCTCCAGGTAATATAGAAAGAATTTCTATGAATTTGATAGCGACTTGAACGTCAAAGCTTTGTATTGTTGGTGAATTGTTGCATTTACTTCGATTCTTTCATACCAGGAAAGAAAGTGCAATATGCCTATGTTAACCTCTCCTTATCTTACTGACTATTGGTATTTACTCCTTCACTTTCCAACATTCATATGTGCTATGATGAAATCAATTTCAAAACGTTTCAAACAGATTTTTATTTTATTTATTAAATGGTTTAATAATTGCTTTCTATATTATTTTATCAGTTTATCTCATTAAGTACTTATAGTGCTTTATCGTTTCTTAAATTCTTACACACAAAAAAAATGTGATGGGGTTAGGGAGACGGTAATTAGAACATACACTTTATGAATTAGGTAATATATTGTTGAACAGTCTTTGCAATATATTCATTGGCATTTCTTATTAGAATACCCTTCTTGGGGCTCCTGGGTGGCTCAGTCGGTTGAGCATCCAACTCTTGGTTTCAGCTTGGGTCATGATCTCGTGGTTTCATGAGTTGGAGCCCTGCATCTGGCTCTGTGCTGGCAGAGCAGAGCCTGCTTCGGATTCTCTCTCTCCCTCTCTCTCTGCCCTTACCCCACTACCCCACTCACGCTGTCCCTGTCTCTCTCAGAATAAATAAACAAACTTAAACAAATTTTTTCATAAAAAAAAGAATACATTTCGTCTTAGGGTTATTCTACGTCATGCAGTCTGCTTTTGTTTCCTTTATGAAAATGTCAATAGAACAGGCTCCAATATTTCTTTGAAGATTCATTGGCGTTGTAGCATTTTGGTTGTATCTCCTTCTGCGAGATAGGTAACAACAATTTCTGAATTACTGCTCTCTTAACAATCTGATTAGCAAAGGCCATATTGTAAGGTAATGTGATTGGTAGATGGAATGAGGGTCCTGGCACTCTGCCACGTAAGCAGGCCCACATTTCTCGAAGACAAAAACTCTTGAATCAAAGACTTAGAGCAAGGATCGCAATATTTTTAGATGGTTTTCTTATGTACTTAAGGTGTGAATTGGTTTCACTAGGGAGCACTCCCTCCCACCTCTCTACCTCCTACCCACTCCCACCTCTATATACATATAACCTTTCCATGATATCTTCTCTGGTACTTTAACTTAACAAAAGGCATACACCTATATACTGAATAGAGAGACAACTAGTATCCGTGTGGCATTATGGCCATGACACAGATAAGAACTGAAGGTGACCGGCTATAGGTCATAAACAGAAGAACAGGAGCCCTGTTTGTGTAACCTTTCCAGATTCGGGCAGGATTCATTAATATGAAACGAGCATACCGCAGTCCTGCACTTTTTAAGTAATGTAATAATCTCCAGAATGCTTATTTAGAAGGAAGCTGCTTCATGTAATCGGTCCCCGTTCGTAAACTAAAGCTTATTCATAGACTAAACTTATGTACTCTTCTATCAACATACAAACCCATTTGGCCTTCTGGGCATAGCTGGGCAGGAAATGACAGAATCCTTTTCTTCACCTTCCAAGGCCGCACACAGAAAATAATTATAAGGGACCATTGATTGAACCCAACGTCTCATGTTTGCTTTGCTGGATTCGCTTTATTCAGTATAGTACTTGGTGATAAACTATCAGAAAGATCTAAAGTATTCCAAGTCCTTTTTTTTTATTATTATTTTTAATGTTTACTTATTTTTGAGAGAGAGAGACAGAGTGCGAGCAGGGGAGGGGCAGAGAGAGAGGGAGACACAGAATCTGAAGGAGGCTCCAGGCTCTGAGCTGTCGGCACAGAGCCAGACGTGAGGCTGGAGCTCACGAACCGTGAGATGGTGACCTGAGCCGAAGTCGGACGCTTAACCGACTGAGCCACCCAGGTGCCCCTATTCCATGTTCCTTTTAAAAACCTCTGCTCGTTTTTGTGATTATGATCAGGTCTTAAATAAGACACTGCTAATAACTTACTGTAGTACCTATTGTAGCCCAAGCATAAATAGTAATTTCTGGCCCAAGGTAGAACCCCTTTTCAATCGGGTGTACCAGCTGCCCAGGGCTCTCTTTATTCCTGTACCCTTTACCATCGACTCTTAAATTATTCTAGCCTGAGACCAATCCAACCATGAAAACCCTTTAAGTGACTGTTTGAAGGCATCCTGCGGGAAGTAAGCTACTGTTGAGAGAAGACAAAAACATGATTTGTTCAGGTCAATTGATGTTATGGAATGGAAAGGAGAGTCTAAGTCCTTCTGTTTTGAAGAAATGGCTCACACTAAGCACAGAAGTAGATGACAGAGTTGGGAATGGAGGGGCCATTAAGGCAAAAATTAATATTCTTCTAAGTATTTCGGTAACAGGCACATTTTGCATGCTCCTCTGAAAGTGGACCCTTGCTAATCAGAAACTGAGCCCCCAGGCCCAGGAGTATGGGAACAAACCCAGTTTGCCTTATGCAGTTTGCCAAACCTTGTAGGATATCATACATGTCATTTCTGTGGGACCAGAAATGTGAGACCATGAAGGGCAGTTCATGGCTTGAATCTATCAGCATTGCTGCCTGCTGGATCCAGTAGACTTTGTAAAATATCTTAGGGCTCTTAGATGAGATGAAGCCATTTTTCTTTAATCACAGAACATGGAAAACACACTGAGGCATTCCTTGGATTATGCAAATTTTAAGAACTGCAGTCCACTTCAAAGGACAGTCGCTAGTAGCTTGGTGCAAAATAATGATATTATATTTGCAGTTAAACAGGTTGGGGGCTAGTTGGAGGTTGACTAAGCCATGGACAGAGTGCATTTGCCCTTCACAGATTCCTTCCCTACAAAAATCACCGGCAGCAAAGAGGTGTGGTGAAAGAATCTAGAAAAAGAGTAGGAAACGAGGGGCACTAGAGAGAAAGAGATATGTGCTCTTTGGGGGCATCAAAACATGTTTACTTGAATACTCTTTTCTTGAATCCACTAAAACTAGTGGCCAAGTGTTTGGTATTTGAGACATAGTAGTGGGAGTTCTGTCACGATGTAAATGGTGGCAAGATGGTGGGAAAACCAGTTTGAATAAAATGAGATCCAACTTGAACCTCTGCCCGTGCCTGGAACTAAAATCGAGTCAACCCACTGTTAAGTGAATGTTGAGTCATTGGGATTTTTTTGTTGTTGTTTTGTTCATCTGTTTCTGAATATCTGTGTGTGTCTTCTTTTTTTATACTCTTAAAAAAGTAAACTTGCTTATGGCATTCACAAAGCAATTCTTAGCTTGCTATATATCCTCCTGCAGTTTAAACACATGAGTATTACATTAAAATTGTCACAAAAGTATATTTATGAATTTAGATGTTTTAGTTTGATTCCTGATATACTTCTTAGAACCCATCTTTTGGTTTTTATATATAGATTATGGAAATAGTTAAGTGCTGAGAAATCTGCTTTGGTAGGTTTCGTTTCAGAGAACATTAGGAAATTGAGGTGTGAAACACATTTAGGACTAGTCCCACAGCCATTGAGCAATCACTAATTATTCACACAGCAAGGTGACATCTGGATTCTCAGCTCATCCTAGTTCGTCTTCCTCCTCATTTCTTTCACATGAGAACGTGTGCTTTTCTGCTTTCTGAACTTTTGAGTTTCCTTTAGATACTCTGGAAAGACAAACTACCTCAGAGATAATCTACCCCAGTCTCGGATAACCACTGATGTGAAAAAACCTTACCAAAATTAGTAGAGAGAACTGAACTACGTGAGAGGACCTCAAGGGGGAAAATGATTAATTTATGTCAAAAGCTGAATTGAAGTTACTGACATCTTATACCTCTGAATATATTAAATAGCTTGTCCATTAATCAACTTGATGAATCCCTTCTAAGAGTATACTGCCTGTTAAAAAACTGAAAACATCTTCTAGAAAAGGGAGGGTATAAAGGATTTAGGGGGTCAGAGGCACTCATCGCATTTTATAGAAATAGGATCATGTATGGCTAATTTTATTTTTACAAACTAGCGTAAGTAGAAGCCCATCACACACACATACACATGCGCCATTTTTAAATCTTCCTTGGTCAAAAGACCTGAGATAACTGTTTGTGGAACTTTTCCTTCCCACCCCAAGCGGAATTTGTAGTTCTCTCCTCTGTGCTTTCTTTGTTCTTCAGACATACCTTTAATATGGAATTTATATTTTTATATTACAATTATCTGTTTCTGTTTCTGTTCGCTGTCACCTTCAACTAGACTATGAAAGCAAGAACTATATCTTATTCAGATTGGTTCCTCAGTCCTTAGCACAATGCTTGGCACATAGTTAGGGATCAATAAATGTACAAGCGAATGGATGAATTAGTGGAACTCTTGTGGGTCCAGTAGCCATACATGGTTCTTGTGAAAATCTCCCAACTACCCAGCCTAATCTCTGCAATTGAGGATACTGTTCTGTATCACTAACATGTGTCATTAAACGCAATCCAATTTTGTATCAACTTGCTGGGGAAAAAAAAAACAACTCTTCATTTAGAGCAGGGGTGGAGGGATTGGTTTTCCATAGCAACCCCAAAAAGTCAATGGCTTCAATATAATACAGATAACACCACCATTTAATCTTAACATTTTCCTCAGCATAGAATTTTCTATCACCAAACCTGAGAGCTAAGATTTATTAATTGCTTTTTATACCTGAGAAACTAAAACTCAGAGAAGTGAAATATTTCCCCAGATCACATAGATAGTAAGAATGGAGACATATTAGAACTCAGGCTTCTCGCTGCAAATCCTATCATCTCTCTACCACTACTCAACCAGTGGTGACTAAAGCCAACAAAACCAATAAAAAACAAAGTCACTATGGCAAAAAGAAGTTATTTGAAAGAGAAAGCTATGGGTTTTGTTTCTCTCCCTATTTTCTATAACCCCTGGCCTTGTCCCTTTCAATCAGTTAAATCTTCTGTGTTACTTGATGACACAACAGAAAGCTGAGAGCAAATGAGTCAGTTCTTGGCTTTGAGGTTTCAAAAATTAGTATGTCTGGGAGAATATTTAGTGATAAGAACAAAGTTTTCCCAATTCTTAGGATTCTGGGCAAGACCTCTGATAGACAGAAGGAGAGGGGAGCCATGAAAAAACTGTGTATCCCTGAGAAAAATGAATCCTATGCCTTGTCCTCCTACCAAGACCAAACTCTGGGAGAAATGACAAGGCCCAGATAGGTTTGTGGTTTCTGAGATTAGAAGGATCTAGGCTTCCTTCCTTGGCATAGCCCCAGGGGAGGAGCAACTCCAGAGAAGATACAGGTCCACAGGGTGCATAGGAAAAGAAGTCCCTAGACCTCCAGACATTCTGGGTCTAATTTGGGTAGAGCAACAGAATCTAAGAAGAGCAGGAAGCTGGTCAAACCTCAGGGACCTCATAGTCCCGCCACATCCCACGTGGTTTGTGATTAAGAAGGTCTCCTCTGCATATGGGGTTGGGCACTGAGGTGGGCTAAGGTTGGCCAGGCTCAAGGAGTTTTCCAGGGCTCAGCATGGCCCAGCAGTAGTTGAATGACTCCTGTGCCCCCTAGAGGACCCTGGTAGGATCTAAGAGAGAGCCCAATGCCATTTGGCTTCCGCATCTGGGAACATAGAACAACAACGCAGCATGGATCTGCATGGAACACAGATAAAAGGTAGCTAGGACCGACGGTGTTTCAGGGGATGCCTGCATCTGACCTGAGGACCAGATGCCGCTATTCTCTTGAAGTGTTAACCAGGGATGGGCTCTCCCAGAACACACACACGACCAGGAAGAATCCGGGCTAGAAATGAGCATGAAATCAATTTATAGATAAAGTGATTTCTACACTCTTGACTTGAGGACCTTGAACCCACTATAGGCCACAAATAACATTTCAGACAACTGCGTCTTCCTCAGTTGCACTGGTTTATTCTAATCAGAAGTTGGAGAGATGTGCCAGTAGCTCACAAACCTCCAGATATTCCTCCAAGTCTAAAACGCTCTCCCACCTGCCCACCTCACTCCTCTAAGGTGGAAAACTTTAAATGTTTAATGACAACGAATGGTAGCACCTGTACGCTTTCTAAAATATCTACCATGGGGCGCCTGGGTGGCGCAGTCGGTTAAGCGTCCGGCTTCAGCCAGGTCACGATCTCGCGGTCCGTGAGTTCGAGCCCCGCGTCAGGCTCTGGGCTGATGGCTCGGAGCCTGGAGCCTGTTTCCGATTCTGTGTCTCCCTCTCTCTCTGCCCCTACCCCGTTCATGCTCTGTCTCTCTCTGTCCCAGGAATGAATAAAAAACGTTGAAAAAAAAATTTTTTTAAATAAATAAATAAATAAATAAAATAAAATATCTACCATGATATCTCGTGTTTTATTTTACTCAGTTTGTTCATCTTCTAAAAAAAAAGCATGCATATCTGCATACACACAAAATATCTTTTTTATCACCATTAATCCTGTTATCCCAGAAGTCAGGAAGAAGCATTACCCATATTACAGGCTTTTTTGTCTTGTGGTGATGAAGATTTTACTGTGTACATGGGGAGCAAGATTTGGCTTGCAATAAACCAAATCTATAGCAGAGAACAATTTTGTAACAGAGTTGCATTGTATTCAGAAGTAGAGATCGCTAATAAAGACGCCAATAGAAACCCTTCAACCTCCCGCTCAAATATTTGCTAAATTGTTGGTCTCTCTGTGAGAACATTTTCCTCTGGCATAAACAGGGCCCATGAATAGGATAAGTGTTTGAACAGCACAAAAGTACCAGGTTTCTTCCTGTTACCCAAACAGCAATAAACACCAGTGGGACAGCACCCCAGGCCACAGCCCCTGTCAGACAATGGGGCTCACACACGAGGGGCCAAGACGTTCGGTTCTCTGATAACATGAATGTTCGGGCCCAGCTGGGAAGACACCAACAGCCAAAGTTCATGGTTGCAAAAGAGCCATTGAGGAGAAATGGAAAGGCTTCCTTTCCCTCCAAAGCCATTGCAGAACGCAAAGGAGCCACATCTGGGTGTCTGGGAATGAATCACCGTACTGTGTTGAGGAACTGGGCACACACTCGGCTACCCTTCCCTCTGCCACCGCAACCTGCTCCCAAGGATTTTGTCCTATTGATTTATCTTACCACGGCCACCTGTGTTGGTGCATGTCTGTGCCAGTGCGCAAAGAAAACAAGGGATGAAGTGAAAACAAGCAAAACCTCTGATTTTCTTTAAAGTGATTCTGAAGAAGTTGAGGGCAGAAATGGTGATTTACATAATCTATAAAAAGTATTTAGATATATCTTTTTAAAATGTAATAGATATATATACACATATACATATATATATATGTAAATTTCAGAGGTAACTGTTACTGTTTTCTCCATTTTTGAAAGGGGAACTTAACCACAGAGAAGTTAAATGGAAGTTTTGTGACTGAGATGCTAGCTCAGGTGTGTCTGGATCCTGATTTTTCCCCTGGGAAGTATAATAATACTTAATTATATAAGTTTTATAATACTTAATTATTAAGTATAATAATACGATAATAACTGAAACAGTGAGTTTCACGCTTTTTTGACTGAAATTCACAAGAAGAAATACATTTTGGGGGGCACCTGGCTGGCTCAGTCAGTAGAACGTGCAACTCCTGATCTTGGGGCTGTGAGTTCAAGCCCCATGTCGGGCATAGAACTTACTTAAAAGTAGAATTTCATTTTATGCTGAGACCTAGGACACAACTCGTGTGTGTGTGTATAACAAAAGTTTCGTGAAATAATAACAAAATAATATACACCTTTTCAGCAGGCCCAGGACATGAATATTTCCTATTTTTGTTTCTTTAAAGGAAGAAAAAACTGTAACAATCCACTAAGTCAGTTTCATTTTATTACTTTTGAATGGGTCCTAAACCACACTGGAAAAACATTTAACCAAAACGTCTTCGCCAAATGGCCCCTGGCTTTTGTTCGATTGCCCCCACTACAGGCATCTGAATTCTTCTGTTACTGTCTATTTTATTTCTGGACATTTCTATGTGTGGAGACAGGTCCGTGTTTCTGCTATTTCCATGATAGCCTTCCAGCTCTTGGAAATGACCATCAAATTTCTCATAAGTCATCTCTTCTCCAAATTGAATATCCCCACTTTCTTTGTCCCTTGAATGATCTAGTTTCCATTTTGTCCAGTCGTCTTAGATTGCACAACATTTTGAGATATCCCAGCTGTCTGAGGCAGATTGTAACTCCAACCCTTTGCCTTGAATATCAAACTTAGATTTTGCTGTCAAAGCTATATTTGTATTTACAGCTTAAAATCATATTAACCTTTTTGGTTAAATGTGCTTTAACCAAATTTGTGAAATTCACATGCTGGTTCTTAATGAACTTGTCAGCTACAACCAGAAAGGTCATTTGCTTATGACAATGAAACTCATGGTAGCCTAATGCTACTTGTTACAGCTACTTTCAATCATACGTTAAATATTGACGGGTTCTAAAGACAGAAACTGTGCCACATATAAGTCATGATGTGCAAAGGACGCTTCAATAGTTATTTTTGAGGTTAAACGACACATATTATCTCCCAATGAGAAGTTAAAATGACGCCTGTTATGTACACAATTTCTTTGTAGGTCAACAATACGTTACTTTTTTTATATAAATATGCCTTTGATGTGCTTTTGTGTCGTAAATTTGCTTTGCTTTTTTCCCTCTTACTCAAGAAGGTTTTATTACTGAAGAATTTTGTTACTCAGTCGTTTTTATGTTGACATTCCAACACTAATTAGGTATTTCATCCTAGAGACTCTGCTTTTGTTTATATATATTGTATATGGTGAATTTATATGCTATTTATTTCCATATCCTGTTGAGATTGCTTCCCCGCAGACCCTACTTTTTCCAAAAATAAAATTCTTTTTTTCTGTTTTCAGTGTAATGTTTGCAATAAAAACATGAAACATAGATACACTCCAGAGATGTAAGTTGGGAGTTTTCGTGAAATCCTTGATTTAAGTCAAAGGATCTCATGATAAAATGTTAGTATGGTACCAAAGAGTGCTGATGTGTTTACATTCCAGAAAGACGAAGTGTGGTGGCATAAAAAAAGGACGAACTAGCCAAAGATAGAATATGCTGCTTTCGAAACTGAGGGATTTTTTTTTCCCCCCGCACGTGGGCAGCTAGGTGACATGGATTTTAAAAAAGGGGATAAGGAATTGGTAGCCAGACCAGACTGGCATTTTTCAAACTCTGCTCTCTGAGCAGGGAGTGGGTGTTGGGAGGGAGACAAGCCATCTGGCAGAGCTCTAGGGTCTCTGCTCGTGTGCCCGACAAATATTTCCTTTCTGCACCCAAAGCAGCTCCCCTTGTGTGTGTGTGTGTGTGTGTGTGTGTGTGTGTGCGTGTGTGTGTGTATGTGTGTGTGTTTTAATATACGGTGCCTTGTATAAACCGTGTTTGCCCACAGCTAAAAGACGTTTCCAAATCAGTGGATAAGATGGTCTTTACCTCCTCTCCCGGTCTGATATTTATCCCCCGGCACTGAAAAGGTCTCTGTTTGGGCGCCATTTTGTAAGGGCAGGAGGAAGGTGTCTGCAAGATGACTAATATTTTTACTTGTCAGTGTCCAAAAGATTCTGGAAGAACAGCACAAAGTGAATGTAGGAAAACTGACTCCACAAGAGATGGATGAGGCTGAGTTTAGTAACAGCTAAGAAGGGTACGTGATTCAGCAAACTGATATACACCAGCATTTATGCACATCAGCCACCAGCTGCCTTTTGCTTCACTCCTTCACTTCTCCACCTACCCAAGCTCCCAGGAAACTCTTCGGTTCCTGGGACTTATCCTCTTAGGTCTTAGTATTTAATGACTCCTTGAGACCTAGGAAGCAAATTTCAGCTCTTACTTGCAGGCTAGGTTCTCCTTTCTGCCAGGCTGACCTGACCTCAGACACAGCTGACATGAGAGCTCTTTGTAGCAGATCTCCTATCCCATAGGCACCTATCCCCAGGTTCGGCCCACTCTGAGTTACTCTTGCGAGTTTCAGGTGAGCCCTCCCTCTCCCTGAGACCTGGTTTTGTTTTGTTTTGTTTTGTTTTGTTTTGTTTTGTTCTGTTTTTGTTGTGTTTTGTTAAGGGATGTGGGGAAGGACTGAGAGAGAAGGAAAGAGAATTTTTTTTTAATTTTTTATGTTTATTTATTTTTGACAGAGAGAGAGAGAGAGAGAGAGAGAGAGAAGGGGAAGGGCAGAGAGAGAGGGAGACACAGAATCTGAAGCAGGCTCCAGGCTATGAGCTGAGCTGTCAGCACAGAGCCCGACGCGGGACTCAAACCCATGGACTGTGAGATCATGACCTGAGCCAAAGTTGGACACTCAACCGACAGACCCACCCAGGTGCCCCAGGGAGAGAGAGAATCCTAAGCAGGCTCCACACTCAGCACTCAACATGGAGCCTTATGCAGGGATTAATCTCCCCAACAGAGCCACCCAGGTGCCCCGATCTGACACTGTTCTTAAACAGCCTCTGTGGCTGGGCTTCCAGTGGGCCTGTCACTATGCTGTGACACCTGCTTACCTGAGTCAGGAATGTCTGGCATGGCTGTGTATGCAGTGGTTGTACCCCCTGGGAGCTTCCCCATCTGGCTGTCCCCTTCACCTGGATGCAGGTAATGGTGCTCTCTTTCTCTCTCTCTCTCTCTCTCTACCTATTCTCTGATTCACTAAAGAATTCTTGGGGCACCTGGGTGGCTCAGTCAGTTAAGCACCCGACTCTTGACATCAGCTCGGGTCATGATCTCATGGTTCATGAGTTCGAGCCCTGCATCAGGCTCTGTGCTGACAGCATGGACCCTGCTTGGGATTCTGTCTCCCTCTCTCTCTGCTCCTTCCCTGCTTGCTCTCTATCTCTGTCTCAAAAAGAAAAAAAAAGAAAAAGATTCTAAAAAGGGCAGATAAAAGAAGAGTTTAATTATTGTTTTGGTTTTATGTTTTGTCTTATCTACCAGGAATGTCAAAAGAATGTCTCCAGAGGGATTTTAGTTCTGTTGTAGGTACACTTGTTACTTTTCCACCTGGTTCTGTGTTTTGTTTTGCTTTTATTCCTTCCTCATCCTGTGACCAGATGAAAATAAAAGTCTATTACACATCACCCCTTACATACCGATTAGAGTCCATGTTCGGCAAAGTCTAGGCAACTTGCATATATTAGGTCTTTATACCTCACCATAGACCTGAGGGATGGGTATCGTTGTCCATTATTTCATGGAAAGAGTAAATATCAGAAGGCTTGGCTACTGTTTCAAGAAAACACAACCTAGATGTAGTAGAGTTGGAATAATTGGAATCCACATCTGAAACACCAACATCCATGACATTTCACTATGTACATCTCCAGTTAGGAGAAATTAATGTCTCCTTAGAGTATTGGAAACTGTAAACCACCGGTATTTTGAAGTGCTTTTGTTTTTTAGGCAATCTAGTTCATGTGAAAACCGGGATTGTGGATAAGGCCCCCGCGAAAGTAAAATTGCAGAAAAGGAAAAGGACAATTTATAATCCCCACGAACGTAAGCAGCGAAATCCACTCTCGAGTCATTAGGCAGAGGCTGTGGACCTGTGCGGACGCCCCAGCAGCTCTCAACCCTCACGCCACCACTTTCTCTCCTACCGTAAAGCCACTCAGGTTGCAGGTGGGAGTGACATCATTAGAGTGACAGCTCTGAATTTGTGATCATTTATTTTAAAAAAAATCCAAAATTTTCTTGGTGCGTATCTCACAGTTGCTGGAAACGTGGAAGTTCGTCATGCCATTGGGGTTGGCGGGCTGGAAAATGATATCAGATGATTATTCAAGGTTCCATTTTGACTGCATGTATTAAGCACCTATTGTGTATTAGACATCGTTCTATGTTCAGCCCAGGATCAGTTCTGCCTTTAGACCAAAATGCCAGGGTCCCTCCTCCAGCTTTATCCCTCTGCATCAGGTAAAGGGAACATGTCTGCCCAGAGCCCATTCCCAGCCCAAATCACGCTTCTATCACTTGGGACCTGGGATTCCCCGTCCTGGTGACCTAAGCCTTCTTCCAAGAATGGTGCAGCCTTTCCTGAGTCTATCTTCCAGAGTCTGTATAGCATTGCTGGGATGTCAGCTCTTAGGCCCAAAGGACAGCCAAGCGGTAACTGTTTTCAGAGCAAGGGGAGGAGGCTGGATTTTAGACAGAGTTTGGATGTGTTCTCATAAAGAACGAGGGAACCAGGAAGTAAGAAGAGAAGGGAAGAGGGTCAGGCTGGGAAGGTCTCTATTCCTATGGTTGCCTCGACCCTGGGTTGCCAGGAATTCAAGGATGATAAAGCTTTATGCTCTCAAGGAATTTTCTGTCTGGTTAGAAATATGCACACATAAACAGATAATGTTAGTTCAACACGGTGAACATGATGCTTGGGATTCTTTAAGATTCCACAGGAAGGCCACTTAGACCAGGCCTGAGGATGCAGGGATTGACTGGGAAGGATGAATCCTGAAAGATGAGTAAGGTAAGCTAAGAAAGAGGGAATTGGGGTGTGAGGGACAATGGGATTGCAGAAGTTGCCAGAAAGAACTCTACCAGGAAAGACACTGAGCCATGAAGCAGGAACACATTCTTACCCTGCAAGGCTCAGCCATGCTCTCATATCTCACCAAAAAATTCTGCATACACACCTGAAACAGAGTTGAAGCTAAATATATGTGCATTTGACACAGTCATGGTGTGGGAGAGAGGCCTGGAAATTTCTTAGTGGTTTTGGAGCAGAAGTCCTACGTGGAAAGAGTAATATGTAGCGGAGTAGAGATGTCAACACATCCTGGCAAAGGTCATTTCTGACCCCGTGGAGGTTAATCTTATTTTAGAAATGGCAGAGTTTTAAGCACAGATTGATATGATTACACTCAATTCTAGTCAGCAATGCGAAGCATTATTTGGAAAGCACTGAAGACTAACAGCACAAAGAACCAGTTAGCGGGCAGTTATTGGAATCCAGGAGAGCAATGATAAGGGCCTGAGCTACAATACATCTCAACATACACATGGTTGTATTCCTTGTCTGCCACATAGTAGCTCAGTCACTAATAGTTGAATGGATGGATCAAGTCCATAACAATGGGAATGGAGAGAAGGAAGATATATTTAGGAGAGTTCCTACGGCAATCATAGGAATCAAATGTGGAATTGGCAGGGTCAGAAGTCAAGGATGACTCCAGCATGTCTTGTTGAATATGAGATAACTCTGCAGGCCAGTGACTAAGAAACGATATCTTTCTGGGGGTGAAATAATGAAGCAAGATTGGGATAAGTTCAGCTCTAGGTACGTAAGGGTCCGCCCAGTACCCAAGACTCAGAGGCATTAAACAGAAACCTAGCAAAGCGGTTACAAATTTTATTTTGTATCAGAATGCCTAGGACATTTGTCAAAATACAGATTCCTGAGTGTCATCCCTAGATATTCTGATTCATGCAACACAGGATAAAGTCCAGGAATCTGCGTTTTGAATAAGCATCCCAGGTGATACTAGCATAGGCTAATAGGCTAGTAAGACACTTTTTTTTTTTTTTTGAGAGAGAATTTGTTTAGCTCTAAATATTTGGTGACAGGTTAGAAATATAGATTTGAGACTCAGAGATACAAAGATACTACTAACCAACACAGACCATTTGCAGTGTGACAAATTGTCCTAAGCACTTGACTGTCTTAACACATACAAACCTCACACCTCTATCATGTAGGTATTATTACAGATTAAAGAACTGAACTTTGAAGAGGTTTGTGAGTGTCATGGCCAGAGGCTGTGTTCTTAACCATTATGCTATTATAGCCCTCCCATGTCTTTAATACTTGTTGAGAGTAATTGTTAGTGGCAAAGAAAGTGAGATTGCCCAAGAAGGTGTCGTGTCTATGGACCAAATCCCGAATCCTGGAAAACATCAAGCATGAGTAGCGGATAAAGGTGCAGGATTAGGTGACTCTGGCGAGTATTTGAACCCAAACCGAGTTCTTTAAGGAGGGCCAGGTTTCTTAACACAGAGAATGCGAATGCAGAGAAGCTCTTAATAAATACTCTTCATAATAATATTGATGATGGAAACCTTAGTAGTCCTGAAGGATTACTTTGCCAACTCATCATTTAATGGCAAACTGTGATGTTTCTTCATAATATTTTCAACTATACTGGATTTCTTACATTGCTGAAAATGGAAGAAATAACTTAGAGACAATATAATCTACGTTAAGATTTTTTTTAAATAAATGTTTTTTTTATTTAAAAAAAATTTTTTTTAACCTTTATTTATTTTTGAGACAGAGAGAGACAGAGCATGAATGGGGGAGGGGCAGAGAGAGAAGGAGACACAGAATCTGAAACAGGCTCCAGGCTCTGAGCCATCAGCCCAGAGCCCGACGCAGGGCTCGAACTCACAGACCGCGAGATCGTGACCTGAGCTGAAGTCGGACGCTTAACCGACTGAGCCACCCAGGCGCCCCTTAAATAAATATGTTTTACAGGCAAATGTTAAATAATGGATACCAATATGAAGAACTGTTTTTATTGATTTGAAGTCATCTAGTTCCAAGGAAAATAAGAACCAGAACAGGGATTTTAAATTCTGGTCTTTTTTTTTCCCACAATTCATCCTCAATGCCTCAGTTTGACCCCAGACTTGAAAAAGAAAATGGTTTTCTTAATACTCGCAAATGCTGGAAACTTACTAAGTCTTGGTGTCCACAATCCTTGTTTAATCATAGGGACGTAGCTTAACCCCTTGAGTTCCCTTTTATTTGTCCGTGAGCCGAATCTGATAGTGCTGGAAGGATTTTGTTGTTTACATGTTCAGGAGATACAAAATAAAGGACTATTAGTTAGTCTATAGAACAGTGTTTTGCAATAATCTGGCCAATCCCTGAAATAAATTTTGAAGACTGTGGAATCATTTGCTCCAGTTGTATATTCGTTAGCTTTCTAAACTATTCTTTTTTAAAGAAAATTTCTTTTACCTTGCAGTTCCGTGAATCCCTAGGTGTGCTTAAAGTTTGAAGAAACAATCCATTTCTTTTTCATTATCTTGTGAATACTCAGTCACAGGATACCCTTGACCAATCTGTTTAGTCTTTTCCCTAGAAGGAGCTGCACCCCAAAATGATACCCCTTATACAACTTTGCGAGACATTTTTCAGTAAAGGAGCAAGAAAATGCTTATAGCAAGCATCTGTGTCAAAACTTCAAGGTAACAAATGCAACATTTGTATAAAAACCTGTTCCGATGTCTGCTTCTGCCCATCATGACTTATCTCCATCTGCTTCTACCAGAAGACAGATGAGTGATGAACGGGTGTTTTGACACAGAACAGGTCATCCGGATGCTGGAAAGACAGGTGAATGTTTTTAAAAAACATTCTGAACACGACCGGTCAGCAAATTAGAAGATTTAGGGTAGGCAAAAAAGAGCATAGAAGTTATATTAATACAGTGAAGAGCAATACTCTCATGTCATCATAAAAATGAATGTAGATGTGCAGCAATTTGCAAATAACACATAATTAGGGATAGTTTTTGTAATGCAAAAATAAACCCTCTAATTATATATAGAACTGATTGTAGATAATGATAGTGATCTACTAGGAAGAGATTAAAGGATTGAGTTTTGGGTTTGTTTTTTTTTTTTCCCCCATCCGATTCAAGCACTGAGGTTTTCTACATTGACCTGTGGAAATGCTATTAATGGGAGACACTGAAGACATACTGTCTAGATTGCTTGCAGGGGGTTGAATTACACATTTCCCAGAAACTTCCCTGTCAGGGACCTTTTAGAATATAATCATTCTCAGATCTTCAACACTCCCACCAGCTAGTCAAAAAATGAGAGAAAGGAAAAGCCACTCATTTAGATCAGTCTTGTGAGACCCAGGCAAAGGTTTTAGAACCCCTAGAAAGAAAGTTCATCAGACAAAAAATTTTCCCCTCTCATTTCCATCCTGTTTCCTCCTCCACTTCTCTCCTCTCTTCTTTTCCTTTCCTGTTTCCTTTTTCTTGACCCTGCACAAACTCCATCAGCTTTTTGTTTTTCTAGATGGGTTACAAAAGGCAGAAATATCTGGAAAGTACTTGGAGGTCTTCAGAAAAAAAATTTATCTTGGAAACCCAAAATATTCCTAACTTTTTAAAAATTAACTATAATAATATTATCCCTGGTATAAAAAATTATTTCTTTATTCAAAATGGAAAAACAATTTGATGTAACGGCCTTGGCCAAGGGTAGTGTCTCCTTTGAACAAGCTGGGGTCACTTCCACTGAGCACATATAATCCCAAGATATCGGGTTCTCCTGGCCAGCCACTACCACTATTTTCCACTAACTTCCCACTGAAAAGTGGCACGAAAGACAGGATGCCCAGCAGTTTCCTAATCTAATATATAGTTCTTTGGGGCAGTATGACCTTAACTCTAAACTTTGATGACCAAAATGGATTCATGTTATAAATGGGGGAATATAAAGGTACCTAAAGGGAGATGAAGTTCTTATATTTTATTCAAACTGACAAAACAACAATAGTAGACTGTAATACATTATAAAATACCTACAGCAAAAACTAAAATTAAATTTATCCATAAGCATACACTCAAAAACACTATAGATAAATCAAAATGGAGTTCTAAAATACATTCACATAACCTACAGAAAGGCAGGAAAAATTAAACAGAGAAACAAAGAACAAAGTAAACAGAGAACAAAAAATAAAATGGAAGATATAAGCCCTAGCCTATTAGTAATTATATTAAATATAAATTGTCTAGATATATTAGATAAGAGATAGAGATTGGTTGAATGGATTTTTAAAAATCTAACTGTATGTAGGAAAGTTGAAAGTAAAAAGATGGAAAAGAGATATGTCATGAAAACATTAACAAAGGAAGGAAGGAAGGAAGGAAGGAAGGAAGGAAGGAAGAAAATATTAACATCAGATAAAGTAAATTTCAAAGTAAAGAAGTTATCTAGGTCAGAGAGGGTCATTAAATAATGATGAAAGAGTCAATCCACCAAGAAGATACAGCAACCTTAAATGTGTATACACCAAACAACAAAGCTGCAAAATATGTGCAATAAAAATTGATAGAACTGAAAGAAGAAATAGAAAAATCCACAAGTATAGAGACTTGGACACCTCTGCCAGCAACTGATTGAACAATTAGACAATTAGATAAGGGGGTTGTGGTAAATGACATGGTCAAAGATTATGATTGTGATGTCCACTGAGATAAAGATCATTGGGAAGGAGAAGGTTTATGTGGAATGGGAAAGAAGATGATCTGGATTTTGGTCAAATTAAAATATTCAAGAGAAATGTCAAAGGTGTAAATGGATATATGAGAAGGGGAAAAGGTTAGACATACAGATTTGGAGTCATCTACATACACTGGTAATTGAAGCAATGGGTTTCAATGAATTTGCCAAGAAGAGAGTATAGTGTTATATACAGAGTTGTTTTTTTTTTTTTAATGAAATCTATTGTCCAGTTGGTTTCCATACAACACCCAGTACTCATCCCAACAGGTGCCCTCCTCAATGCCCATCACCCTCTTTCCCCTCCCTCCCACCTCCCATCAACCCTCAGTTTATTCTCAGTTTTTAAGAGTCTCTTATGATTTGGCTCCCTCCCTCTCTAACTTTTTTTTTTTCCTTCCCCTCCCCATGGTCTTCTGTTAAGTTTCTCAGGATCCACATAAGAGTAAAAACATATGGTATCTGTCTTTCTCTGTATGACTTATTTCACTTAGCATCACACTCTCCAGTTCCATCCATGCGGCTACAAAAGGCCATATTTCATTCTTTCTCATTGCCACGTAGTATTCCATTGTGTATATAAACCACAATTTCTTTATCCATTCATCAGTTCATGGACATTTAGGCTCTTTCCATAATTCAACAATAGCCAAATTATAGAGAGTTTTCCATTGTAGGCTTGAACTTTGAGGAATTCTGACATTTGATGTCTGTGTACAGAAAGAACAGCCTATTGGGAAAAATGAAGAAGTGGTCTAATATGTTAAAGAGAAGTTAAGTGAGTGCGATGTGGACATTAAGGGCATAGGGTATCTCAAAAGGAATGAGGATCCCAAAGTGATTTCTGCTGAAAGGACAATGAAGACTAGAGCTAAAAAACCACCACAGGATTTCTTGGCAGTAAGGTCATTAATGACCTTGATGAAAGAAATTTGGTGGAAGGAAGGGGGTAGAAGCTTTGGCTAAAAGAATGAATGAAGAAATGAAGACATGCAGATGAGAGGGTGCCTGGGTACCTCAGTCGGCTGAACGTTCAACTCTTAATCTTGGCTCAGGTCATGATCTTATCATGGTCCGTGGGATCGAATCCTGCGTAGGGCTCTGTGCTGACGGTGAGGAACCTTCTTGGGATTCTGTCTCTCCCTCTCTGCCTGCCCCACCTCCCTCCAAAATAAATAAATAATGAAAACATTTTTTTAAAGTTTAAAAAGACATGTAGATGAGAAGTAAAGATAATGATTTTTGTAAGTTTGACCGACAAAGAGAAGGGTGAGGAGGATGAGTGAAGCCGGTGGAGAGGTTTTATGTATTCTTCCGTTCATTTTTTCATTCACTCATTTATTCACTTGTTATTTAGATACAGTCATAGGTTTTTCCATTGCCTTGTTTTCCTTTTTGTTTGTGTTTTTGTTTTTCTTTTCATTTCTCTCCCCCGGGAGAAAGATTACACAAAACTGAGAGAAAGAGGCTGAGAAAAAGAGAAAGTTAATTCTGTAACTTTTTGTTAAAGGAAAGATACGATGAGAATCAAAGCAAGGGGAGAGGGATTGGCCTTTCATAGGAGAGGCTGCCTCTTCTTAACGGGGAAAACAAAGAAGACGCATACAAATGCGATGTGATTAGTTGCAGGGGAAAATTCAGGGAGTTCCTATCTGGTGTTTTTGCTTTTCTTGAATGTCTTTAAAATCCCCACTTAGGGAAAAACACAAGACTATAAGTATCATTTTTGACATCCACCCATAAAGAAACAATATTTTCTGTGCCTAAAAGAGAACGCAACTAGGCAAAAAGGTGGGGAGGGGATTGTCACAAAGGTCCTTCTATGAAAATTCTTACAGTAGTATAAAAATTAGGGCACACTGAGGTTTGCAGTTAGTGAACATCTAACTGGTTTGCCTACACTGAAAAGAAGAAACTATTCTGGATAATCAGGATGTGTGCAGACTTCTGGTTGAAAGTGACACAAAATCCCAGCTAAAATAGCCTAGGCAAAAAGAAACTGTTATTATTCCTGCAATTTTTAGTTTTAAGGGATGGCTTCAGCATGTCTGCCTTCTGGCCTGAAATGATACCATGGAAACCTCACCTCTGCCTTCAGCTACATTCCTGTAGTCTCAGCTAAACTGTGAAACAGCAGCAGCGGAATCTTCTGCTGTATCCTCTTAGATCTACACCCGGTGAGGAAGGTCTAGGACATCTTTCCCAGAAGACCTAGAAAAATCTCCTTGGCTCTAACTGGGTCATGTGCCAATCCTGAAGAGGATGAGATGCTTGATCAGCTTAGGTTCGTGGTCACTGCTGGAGGTGAGTGTGGAGTCACACGGCCTCACAATGGGACTAGATCGATCCCCAAAGGTCAAGGGAGGTCATAATCTGATTATTCAAACTATAATCAAAGTCATTAACAATTTCGCTGTTCTTCGCCATATATAACCTTTGAGGTTAATGGCTAATGGATACGACAAATTACTGATTTGAGTTTCTCTTCTGCCTCCCTTTACCATAAACTTGTCCTGGAGGTGCTAGACCCCAATGACATGACCAAAAGGAAGATGTTAGATGGATGAGGTCTGAATCATCAGGAATGGTTCCGATAGTAACTCATAATTAAGAAAAGAAAAAAAAAATTCTTAAGGAAAAAAAGATTAAAAGTGTCTCTTTTTATTTAACTGTGAATATGCAGAGTTTACTCTGATTTAAAATGTGAAAAGGTATAATTTCAATATTATTAAGCATAACTCCATCAGTGTATACCCCATTCGGTAAGGCTTAGGTCGAACCCAGTGCAACAGTACAAACACTTCAGCAATATCAGCTCTAATATACTGTGAGTTCCTCAAGAGCCCCAATTAAGCATTCTTCTGTGCTTCTTATTTTATTTATTTATTTTTTTAAATTTATTTATTTTTGAGAGAGAGAGAGCACAAGCAGGGGAGGGGCAAAGAGACAGAAGAAGACAGAGAATCTGAAGCAGGCTCTAGTCTCTGAGCTGTGAGCAGCCTGATGCAGAGCTCAAACTCACCAACCATGAGATTAAGAGCTGAAGTCAGATGCTTAACTGACTAAACCACCCAGGCTCCCCCTTCTATGTTTTCTTTGCCTAGCCCTGGGCTTAGGAGGTAACAGGTACCAGTAAGACTGTCGACTTGGTATTTTAGCAGGCCTTCTCAAAAGGATTCACAAACATCCTCCCTCCACTGAGTTAGGCTTTTAAAACAATATTTTGGTTGCAATCTTCGGTGTCTGTCTCTTATTACTCTTATACACATATTTCTTTCTCCTGAACTCTATACTTCTTTCAGAGCAGAAACCATATCTGAAATTAGAAATTCATGTATTCACTGGCTAATTTACTCACCATAAATATTCATTAATTGTCCTCTACATGTTGGGAACTGTAACTGTGAAAATAAAGCAGATACAACCCCACGAGAATACGTGCCAAGTGTTAACTTGGCCTGTTGAAGCTTCTTCCCATCTCTATTGCAATATCTAACAAAGGACGTGGTACATAGTGGAGATTTTAGAAATGCTTACTTACTTAATTGATTAGGAGAGCGCTACCAAATGTAACCTATATTTACAGCTACTATAAATCACAATGTATATTATTTTTAGCCTCTTCAATTAACAGCTAAATAATAACCACAATTTGTTCAAAATCTAGCATGCATAACCTTGCACACATTTTTTTTAAGAGAGAGAGAGAGAGAGAGCGAGCAGGGGAGGGGCAGAAGGAGAGGGAGAGAGAGAATCGTAAGCAGGTTCCGTGCCCAGTTCAGAGCCCAACATGGGGCTCGATCTCACAACCGTGAGATCGCGGCCTGAGCCGAAATCAAGAATTGGGTGCTTAAGCAACTGAGCTACCCAGGAGCACCAAATTACTTTTTAAAACATTATGACAGCCTTATAAGTTTCCTCATTTTAGGGACATTTGGGTAGCTCACTCGGTTAAGCATCCTACTCTTGATTTTGGCTCAGGTGATGACCTCCACGGTTCGTGAGTTGGAGCCCCTTGTCAGGCTGTGTGCTGACACCACAGAGCCTGCTTGGCATTCACTCTCTCTCCCTCTCTCGCTGCCCCTCCCCTGCCCTCTCTCTCTCAAAACAATGTTCCTCATTTTACACAGGAGAACACTAAGACTGGAAGAAACTTCCAAGGTTTTACGTGTTAGGGAGCAGAGCTAGGATTTGAACCCTGCTCTATAGTCTTACTCATCCCTACATGTTGGTTTCAACACTCTTGAAATACCTGCCTCTTCAATCCTTGAATTCCAATAAGAAGAATTGCAATTTTGGTAGCTTTCTTCTCTCTCATTGCCCCCCAAATACCTTAGCTTTCAAGGTAGAAACCTAACACCTCAAGCAGCTCAGTTTAAATTCATGTGTATGTTTTTGTTTTTTTTTTAATTTTTTTTTCAACGTTTTTTATTTATTTTTGGGACAGAGAGAGACAGAGCATGAACGGGGGAGGGGCAGAGAGAGAGAGAAAGAGACAGAATCGGAAACAGGCTCCAGGCTCCGAGCCATCAGCCCAGAGCCTGACGCGGGGCTCGAACTCACGGACCGCGAGATCGTGACCTGGCTGAAGTCGGACGCTTAACCGACTGCGCCACCCAGGCGCCCCAAAATTCATGTGTATGTTAATGTTAACACCCACCAATCTTCTGCCGTAAAAGACTACATCTTCCTCTCTCTGTTTCATCGGTGGGTCATTCATCCATCATTTATAATTTCTTTGTTATGGCTCTACCTCTCTGGGCTCAATGGAAACGAAGAAGTACTTCAAGCACTCTAAGCGAAGGCCCCAGTTTCTGGACCTCGGGCAGATGATCAGTCAGGGGTCAGAAACAGTGGGCGCAGTGAGCCTCTGCTCCGATGGGAATTCCATTTTTGTGCCAGTGGTTCTCTGTGAACTCTGAGCGATCACAATTCCTCTCACTCTGCAGAGATTCAAGTGTGTAAACATCATCAAGAGAGCTTTGTTCTCATTGTTCTTTTACATCCACAATACCTATATTTTGCTCTTGTTTATGAAACCTATTTCTGTTGTATGTTCTTGCAACCACAATGAGGCCCTTCTCATTCTGAAGTATTATCCCAGTGCTGTATTGACAGCAGATTCAGCTGAACACTGGGCTTGCTTTACAGTGTGAACCATGTAACCCCCAAAGCCTGGTTGCTGGGCTGTCAACACAATGAAAAATATTCGCAGAAGGTTTATCATAAACGACCTAGGTGATGGGGAAAAAAAAAAAAACAATTGCCAGTGGTTCCATTGAGAGGTGGTCCCTGAGGTCGATGTCAACGAGCATCTTCATCATTGTCTTTTTGGAAAGGTTAAAGTTTCCCAGTCCAAATGTGGGAACAAGCAAAAAAACGTATACCCTGAAACAATAAGCTGCAGAGACAAGACACGGCCGGAAAGACGAAGCTGGCTCAGCTGCGTTTCCTGACAGCCCTACCCGGCGCACTCCCACCTCAGGCCGAGCGCCGAGTTTCTAAAGAATAATTATCCCAAGTGATGTCATGATGGATGGTCTCTTTCCAATGGCTTCATGGCTTATCTTTTGAGCCAGACAGGTAGGGAGGCAGCCTGTTGTGAATTGGCAGTTCAAGGGCGGGGAGGGGTACGACAGGTCAACTTTCAGTGTTCTAACTCACATAGGAGCGTAGGGCCTGAGTTCCACCCTCCCAGTCCTCTGAAATTAACCTTGCATTGATGCTGCTCCTTTAATAAAACAAATCTCAAAACATTATCAACTTCACTCATGCACATAAATTGTTTTCCCATAGTTTTGTAGCACCAGATGACATCCAACGTGCTTTACCTATTTACCAAATTAGCCATTCTTACAACCTGACATTGTAAATAGTATAGTTGTTCCCATTTTATAGATGAGAAAACTAAGCACAAGAGGTGAAGGGACACGTACAGGTCATATGGTAAGTAAGTAGTGAAGTCAGGACTCGAACCCAAACCCAGGTCCTGCCCTTGGTCACTCATAGTGCTGCCTTCCCAGTGATTTTTTTTTAATTATTATTATTTCTAAGAAACTTCTAGGCAAAGCTTACAAAAACAAATCATCACATATCTCTTAACAAACAGTCAGTCATAAGCTTTATTATAGGATGTCATAAACTCGATCATTGTTTATACATTTAAATCACAAGTAATTAATGCTTTAAATCGTAAATACAGTAGCTTATTCTTTAAATCATAGTGAAAGAGTCTATCTCCTGATATCCTTAGCTCATACTTCTTTATATTTTTTTATATAAAATATATATATTTTATATATTTTTATATAAAATATATGTATTTTATATATTTTTATATAAAATATAT